>NC_089590.1:43326809-43588750 GCF_019320115.1 Miscanthus floridulus
TTTCTGGTGTTCTCCGTAGATATAAAATTTGTCCCGTTTCGAGTTCGGATGCAAAAGTTATGACTGTTTTAAGGAAGCTGCTCGAATAAGGGTTTTAGTAGACACAAGATGCAAACCGATGGTGATACGGAATAGCGGCGGGTGGAGGGATCAACACAAACTAGAAAAGAACACAATCTAAACCAGCAACAAGACTTTGACCTAGGACACAAACTCAACAACGAAATCTGAAACTGAAATATGCAAAGGCTATGGCACGGAAGGTTCTAGGATAGGAAATAAAAGTATGGCACTGGACTATAGGACGAATGCGAAACTCTCAAACTATGGAATAAAAGTGAACCTGACGGTATACCTTAGCTCTGATTACCACTTAATGGAGACGGGGATCCCGATCTTCCGTCAGGTGATGGTAACTATCGTTGTGGCGGAGAATGACACACCGATCCGGCTTTAGATCGAAAGATCAAACCCTGCAATCTTAGCACCACAGCTCCTCTGGTTATCAACCGAGTCACGGACCAGGTTGACCTCGCCAAGAAGGCTAATCCCTGCCTGCGCAATGAAGAACACAAGCAAGAACAAGAAAGATCGCAACCAAATTGTAGATGTATGATTAATCTCACGAGTTGGGGTCTCACAAACCGATGAACGGCGAAACTGTTTCTTGACAGAATAATCTAAGCAAAACCCAAACCCTAAAGTAGGTGGTGGATACTGATTATATAGCCTAAGGGACGTCCAAGGATCCCTCTTCACGTCCTAAAGGTGTCCCAACACGTTACAAGGCCTAATGGCCCAAAAGAAGGTGTCGCAGCACCCTGACAGATTCTGGACGCTGACTTGTTTCGATGATTCCTGTTGATTCCGAAGAGGTTTTGATGTGAAACCACTTGGATTGGCTTCCTTATCAAATTATCTTTCCATCCATATGTGGATCATCGAAAACGGAGTCGGTATGCGTCCTGGGTGTCCGTTTTATTGCAGACTGGTCCTGACGGCCGAGGCAGACTCGAATTCGGATTGGACTGGGCCTCTGGCTTGGCTTGGACGTCCTTGCTGGCCTCCTAAGGTGGTGGCCAAGGAGGAGGACGTCCAAGGGCTTTCTTGGTGGGTTCTCCAAGTCCTTGGGGTGTGCTTCCACTTGGGTCAGGGTCCCAAGGATGAATAATAAGCCCATGACAACAGTGTAGCTCCCGCCAGAAATAGCGACAGAATATATTGGTGATTTGGAGACCTTGCCGATGTGATATTGAGATGGAACTAGATCTATTTGAAAGATTATCAAACAAGCTTTCCATCAAGTGCTCATTGACCTCGATCGCACTCCGGATGGATGAGTTATTGCCTTCCCAATGAGGCACTGTCGGGCTGCCGACGAACCAAAAGTTCAACTTTGATGAACTTCCATTATGAAACACATTTGAACCTACAATCAAATAGTGACATGTACATGTGGAACCAAGTGAATTATAACCAAAGCCACTATGCAAATGTAGGAACGAGCGCACCTTATAATCATTGTTCATATCCGAAGATGCCATGTCCTCATCAGTCGTCTCCTCCTGAGTCGACTTCAGTCCATAGTCCTTGTCGTCGTTCCTGTTCTCTTGATCCGATCGCTAGCTACTTCGCGAAGCGACATGCAAAGCTAGAGAACACACAACACTCAAAAAGACGACAAGACGTAGGGTGACCCAATAACTCCAATGTCACACTAAAAGATTCACAGCTTAGCCCTCTCAGCGGTTGTCCGATTTCCTCGGGCCAAGAATCACAAGTGGTGGTTTGCTAAGCACAAGCTTAAGTCATGGCCAAGCCGGTATGGCTTTACGATAAATGGTTTAAGCCAGAGCTTACCCAGAGCAAACACCACGGCTCACGATCTTTCGATCCCGTGTCATTGACTTGATGGGGATTGGAAGTCGAGCCCCAAGAAAGAAGAACGACGGGGTTCGGCTCTTATAGCCTTATCTCATAGGTCACAATTGGACACGAGTAGCAAACAAGAACGATTAACACTATTGTAACTTGGCTCCAATGTACTTTGGCTTGCCCGCTATGGTAGAAAGCGGTAGCGCAAAGAGATTGGACATCAGTGGGTTCTCTCGATCCTCATGACATAATAACATCGGGAGCCGAGAAGAGAGTTGCTTAGCAAAACAAAAGAAGCGGGGGTTAGCTAGGTACATCCATGTCATGTTCTCAGACACATCTTCGGGAAGATGGTTTTAGATGGCCGATCGGGTCGACACGCACGGGTTCAAGGTACGACATAGACTATAGCTTTGCTAGCTAAAAAGACATAGTCCGGTCTTTGATCCAATCACCATGGACAAGGCGGGAGCGAACAGAGCGGCTAATAGGGCAATAATAGTAAGGAACGGAGGTCTGCTCCTTCCAGCACACACGCCACGACTGAAGATAGGGCATTGGAAGGAGCGACTCACTAAAGAGTACAAGTACGCAAACCACTCGTAGGGTACCTGACTTAGGTGCTTTGGCACTAAGACATCTCTCTAATTCATAGCGGTGCGGTTGTCACCGCGAGAATCAAGGAAATGCGATGGCTATACAAGGTACAAGCATACGGGGGTTTGTGCACGAAGAGGCAAGTAAAAGTAAAAGAGTGGCGTAGCTCCATGGTCATGGCGAGGTGAACTCACGGCCACAAGCCATACCAACGAGTTGGCACCCATTGTTCCATGATTGTTATCTCCAGGTCATCTCCCATAGGACTTGGTCATGGAGGGCTTAAGGCGTGCAGGTGATATCTGCATTGATGTTAGTATCGACATCGAATCCATCACGACCATGTTCTAGGGCCGAAGGCAGGAGCTAACACTCGTGGTACTATGAAGCCAACTAAAAAGCGACGGGTCGAGTTACACTTGGCATCACGGTCATGGCGAGACGGATCCCATGATCGTAACGTCCAAACAAGGTACGATCCCTCAGTCGGCTCGACGGCTCGGCACACAGGCAACAACACCAACAATCAGCGATAAGAACCAAACACGACCGAAGACGCAACAACTCGACATGACTGTGGAGTAGCACATTCCATAGCGAGGGGAATGGGTAGACCTTCACAAGGGCACGGTGTAGACAGATATAGATAGATCAAGATTACGTATTGTAAGTGTACGAATGAGTATAGGAATGAGCAGGAAGGGGCTTTCGTCGGTGACGGGGGTGTCGTTCGACTAGGATTCGGCAAAGATGTGGTGGCCCAAGGGTTGTTGTAACTTGTCCTAGAGGGTTGTGGCCTCCTCTGGCCAGTTGAGGCCAGCTATGGCCTACTGTGGCTAGTTGTGGCTTGCTGCAGCTTTCTGTGGCTGGCTGTGGCTGGCTACAAGTGGCTATGGTTGGCCAAAGGCTGGCTATGGCTGGCCGGGCGTGGCAGCGACTGGCTAAGATGTGCCAGCTGTTGTCAAAGCACCACAAGGGTTAGTGAAGAAAGTGTTCGGCAAGACGGTGGGGTCTTCCTGCTGGTCTGGGAGAGGCAGATCGGAGTGGTCGCTGAGGTGGTCGGAGTGATCGTGGAGGTGGTCGGAGTGGTCGCCAAGGTGGTCGGAAAGGTCATCAACGTGGTGCTTCGTCTTTAGAAAATTTATGAAACTAGTTTCATAATTTTTTGATAACGTATGAATTTTCTACGAATTTTGGAGATTAAATCCATCCCTAAAAAAGAAGAGGGAGGCCGTGGTTTCTACTAGGCCACCACTAGGCTACTGCCGGGCTTGGCTTATACGAAGAGGAAAGGCAGGCCAACCTGTTTGTCAGCCCAACTGCAAGGAAGAGAGAGGGGGCCAGCACAGGGCCACTGGGCCGATGTTGCAGCTGCCGCAGTCGGCCCAAGAGAGAAGAGAGGGAGCTGGTGCTGGGCCTTGGGACGGCTGGCCTTGGTGCTTTCCTGCAAGCCGCTCAGCAAGGTAGGGTCTGGGACTGGGGCTGCTCGCAACACGCGCGTCCGCGGTGATGGTGTCGCGCACGACATTCTCTGAGGCCTTGGGTGAGCAGCTCACGACCGTGCCCAGCGGTGCTTGACCGAAGAGCCTAGGGACATGGACATAGTGCGTGCTTGGCTCACTGTGACACTGCTTGGTGCATGAGTGCCAGCATGGCCAAGGTCAGCCTTTGGGTCTGTGTGTGTGCGTCCGAGCGGTGGCCATGGTCGTGAGTGTGGTGGCAGGGTCTAAGGTCACGGAGGTGGTATGTGCGCAGGCGTGGTCATGGCCATGATGAGGTTCACCAACGACGTGGCGTCGTGGCAAGGTAAGGCCTTGTTAAGCGATGGTAGTGGCTAGTGTGGGTGCCAGCACAGTGTGCTAGTGACATGGGCAAGTGGTGTGTGGTGCTCCTGGCCGTGTATGTGAGTGCACATGTGTGAGTGCATAAGTGGTGCGGTGACCATGAATGGCCACGTGCTCCTGTGCTTGCGACGTGAACCACCAAGACGGCTAGGCAGGTCTGGGAAAGGAAAAAGGCTGGGTTTGGGCGATCGCCAGTGGCTTGTCGGTGGTGTGCAGGCAGACAAGGTCAGCGGCTCGAAGGCCGGTCAGGCAAGCATCAAGACATCAGACAAGGGTGGGGTTTGGGGAAGGCTCAATGTCCGCTTGTGAAGGCCATGATGGAGATGAGGTGGATGGCGACTCGACGTGGTGTCGACGCTGGGGCTTGACGTGAATCCGTGGCTATGAGGTCGTGGAGTTCCCATGGTCGCGCGGCTCGAGGACGCGCTCGGTGTTGCAGGCTTGACGGCGAGGTCGTGTGGTGCAGGTCAGGCCCGGTGTAGGCAGCGCTAAAGTCGCGTTGTTGCTGAACACGCGTGCTCACGGTTCAGCGCAGAGCTCTAGCCGGCGACGAGGGGCTCCGAGGGATCATCCCGACGTGCTCCGATTCCTCTTCTTCTCCCTTCCTCTATCCTTTCTTCCTCCCTCTCCCTCACTCTTGCTTGGTGCGGTTGGTGGCATGGTCGCAGCACGACGAGGGGGCTCGGGATGACGCGACGGGGATGACGTGACGAAGCTTGGCACGACGTCCACAAAGCAGGTCCAGGAGGTGGTTGGCGGTTGGCGTTGCGGTGGTGGTTGGAGGCAGAGCGCATCGGCGCTAGCTTGGTGCAGGGGGCGACGTCGTGGCGAGGTCAGCGTGGTGAGGTGCTGTGGACTCTAGCTCGACGTTGGGTGTGGACACGGCGAGGAGGCTCGTCATGGGCTTAGAGGAGGAAGAAGAGGGGCGGCGCACTGGGAGGAAGAAGAAGATGGCGGTGGCTCGGTTACTTATGGGCGTGGGCTAGGGCAACCAGGGTCATGGACGGCGGCGATCCTCGGGGTCCATGCTTCCTGCCCACGCGGCGCGCATCGAGCAGAGGTGTGGAGTGAGCTGAGGGCGTGGGGCTTCGTTGCGCACATGCAAGCGGTCTAGCGGCGGCGGTTGGGAGCGGCTGCCCCTGCCTAGGGTTGGCAAGGGGTGTCGGTTTCGACTGCTGGCCAGGCTGGGCCAAGCAGGCCATGGGCTGCTGCGCTGGTTGGGCCAAGGCGCTGGCGGGGTAGGCTGGGCCAAGGCTGAGGGTGAGCAGGGCCGACTCTACTGCTTGGGCCAGGCTAGGCTGGCTGTGCGCGCGAGCGGGCCAAGCCAGGGTGAGGTGGGCGCGAGCGGGCTAGGCTGGTTAGGCGCGAGCAGGCCAAACTGCTGAGCTGGTTGGACCGGTTGTGCTTTCTTATTTTCCTTTTCCCTCTTCTAATTCCTTACCTATTTATTCCTCCATTATATTTACTTCCAAAAGCTCCTAAATTGGTATACATGTGTTGCCAACATGTACAGCTCCTTGTGGGGTCCTCTTAGGGTTATCTATGGGTTAGTGGGGTCCATGTCAAGGGTTGGCATCGATGGGCATTGATTTACAAGGAAGGTTGATTGACTTTATGAATTAGATCAAGGGATTCGAATGAGGTTCAAAAGCAAGAAGGTGAATTGGGAGAGATGAAAAGGGGTTCTTAAGATATTCTAGAAGGGATCAAAAAGGATTTGCTATGGACTTGTGCTCTCCAACACAAAACACTAAACCAACAAAAGAATTCCGGCAAACTCCTACGAGTAATTCTATATGTATGCAACAATTTATTTATAAATTGTTTTCTTAGTTTGGCCTAGCATCTACACGCTTCACGCATTGCAGGAAAAATTTTAAATAGTTCATATTTTTGGCTTCTCCAAAAACCCGGGTTGTTATAGTGGGGAGGGGCCGGTATGGCCGGCGTAATCGCCTTGTGCCAGTGCTGTTGTGCTGATGCACATGCGCGGGTGCCAAGGGTGTCGCTGTTGTGAAGACAGGTTCTTCTGAGGGTTTATCTACGAAGTAGCTGACTGTAGGAATAGTGCCGTGGGTCTTAGGGTGATTCGTTGGTAGGTTAGGGTCGTTTTTGTAAAATAGCCAAAACACGCGGACCTTCCCTGTCATGGGCCGCCATCACGCGGATGGGCCGCGCGGGTGCATCATGTGCGCGCATGCGCTTGCGCCAGATTAGGCCGAGCCGTCGTGCTCTGGGCCATGCGGTGAGAATCGATTTTTCATTTTCCAGTGAATTAGTAAAGGCTTATTCAATTTAGTTTTGAGCTAAACTTTGATAAATTGTAGTAAATCTTATAGATGTCCAAAAATAGTGAAACAAAATTTGTTAGGTTCACAAAAATGCTATCTATCTGTTAGTATAGTTAGTTTATAGTTAGCTATGATAATGATAGGTTTATAAATTCAATTTAGAAAGCTTAGTATTATGTAGCTTAATAATTGTAGGAATTTTTATGGCAAATTAATGATAGCTTTAGCCATGAAATTTTTACCGTAGTCTCATTAGATTATTATGCACTCACTGTAATTTTTGTAGCACTAGAGTGGGTTGATAAATAGAATAGCTAGTACCCTTGTTTTATCTTATGTATAGTAAATCGATATTAAGAGTAAGAATACATTTATTTGTTAAGATAATATATGTCATGCTTCGTACTTGTTAGTGGTAATAGTAGGTAGAGCTAGTTTAGTAGCTTGACAAATGTATTCATATTTTAAGAGTTGCTGTTGCCATATTATTAAGTGTTGCATCATCATTTCATGCATGTAGATCACGAGTTGGTAGAGTTCATGCCCATGGATGAATAGGATTATGAGGAGGTCATTGAGAAGTATGAGGAGGAGATCCTCATGCAGGAGAGAGCCCTAGAGCCTTTTGGTGCTGACTTTGTTGACCCACCGCCTACCCAAGGTAAGCCCCAATGCATAACCCATATTTTAACTGATCACTAAATATATATATGATGTGCATTTATGTTTTAGGTATTTTATGAAAACTACATGCATAAATACATCTACCTATGAGTCCTACTAGTACAGGTTGAGTAGCTGCTATGCTCAGGATTTTGGTAGCACAAGTAACTTGCTGTTACTCACAATAGGTGATAATTATGATCACTCATGATAAAATGGGGGAAAGGAAAAATGGTGACCGGGCATGGATATGGTTTAGGTATTGATGGGTGTAAGAGGTTGTGTCCTGCGGCTAATAGGGCATAGCTTGGTTATACTTTTTCCCTGTCTGTGTCGGTTAAGGACCGGCCATTGCTTAAGGCTCTAGGCAAGTCATAGATTTATTATCCCGAGCACATACTTGGGTATGGGCATAGGGAAGACTTGTTGTTCTCTTGTCATGGGTTCCAACTCTTTTCGGACCGACTGAATGGAGGCGGGGATGGTGGGGTCCTTGCACCGCACTAAGTTCGAGACTTAGGAGCGGGGGCTTGGAGTCCAAGTTTGGACGGGGACCTAGACCCCATGATAGGAGAGTGATAGGTTGGTCCTGCTTGTGCCTAGGGTACAAGCGGGGCATGTGTTTTTGGGGTACCCAACTGGGGGCATTGATTCACGAATTGTCGGTGTTCCGGTATGGCTTGTTTATGGTTTAGCATCGTAGTAAGAACTAAAAGCTGGAAGATGATGAAATGGAATTGATTGCTCAACTCTTGCTTGAAAGTAGAACATGTGCTTACATAGAATGGCTAGATAATAAATTAATCATGGCTACTAATAATAACATAAATAAGGACTCACTATTAGTATTGCTTTCTGCAAAGAGGAAACTAGCAAACCATAAAGCCTTGCATATCCCTTGGAGTCAGGAAACTATTCCCACTAGTTAGATAAGTCTTGCGAGTACATTGTGTACTCAGGGTTTATTTACCCCTATTGCAGGTAATGCTTGAGGAGTACCATTGTGTGAAGGATTCTTCTGGTGGGCACAGACGGATCCTTGTTTCTTGTCGATAGATGTTTATTTACATTCCGCTATTTAATATTCCACACTCTGACATTTGGCAATGTAATAATGAATTTCTAAGAACTCTGGATGTATGAAATGTATTAAGTATTGTGACTCATTCTCATTATTGGATCCTTGGGAAAAATGTTGATCTTTTGGGTTCTCCCTTAGGGTGTGCCCGACGGATACCGCTCGCTGTAGCTTGCTTTTAGGGTGCTTAGTGTCTGGTGGAAGACGAGCGCCTCCGTAAGTATGTTATTCGGGCGGTTCTGCCATAGTTGGTACCAGAGCCAATAATGGGTTACGAGTTTCATCACCCTTTTCCAAAATTTAAAAATTTGACCAACAAAAGTTTGTGAAAAGTAGGATGCGCTTAAGTTATGTAAATAAGTATAAGCCCTAGCAATATGGTCTATCTAGGATAGCAGCACTAGTTTTAGCTAATCAGTTTCTGTAGGTACACTGACTTACGTTGCGTAAGAAATTGCATAGAATACGGAAAGTGAGTGTGCGACGTGTCAAAATCTTTGTGAATGCCGCTATATTCTGGCCTAAGTGAATGGATAGGCTGATACATGCATCATGATAATAGCATCTTGTTTAAAACCAAGGTTCCCCTACACGTATAATTTGGATTAGTAAATTGATAGGATAACAGCAAGAATGCTTTAATAATTGTCTTGTCATTTCTCTAATCCCTTGCTTCTAATCTGGAAGGTTGTCCTAAGTGGTTGGTTTCTATCTCTAATAGATGAATTTGAGGTCCGGACATGGGAGCACCAGTGCTAGGGCAGGCCATGGTCTTGGCGAGGGCCAAGGTGAGAGTGGCTGAGCCAATGAGCACAGTGGGGAGAGCCATGAGGCTCCACTTTTTGCTCCTCCTCCTCCACCACCTGCACCTCCGCTGACTCACGCGGAGATGATGGCGGAACTGATGGCTGCTCGCCGCGAGTCAGCTCATGCCTTGGAGCTACTGGCACAGGCTATCGCTGGCTTTGCTCGTGGAGGACATGAGGGCAATGGTGGGAACAGGGGTGGTGCCCACGGTCCTAAGGGGCCCTACTCTTACTAGAATTTCCTCAAGATGCACCCACCCACATTCACACCATCGGCTGAGCCCCTTGATGCAGAGCATTGGCTTCGCATTCTAGAGCAGAAGTTCCTGTTGCTCAATGTGACTGAGGAGCAGAAGGTGCACTTCACAATGCAATAGTTATTGGGGTACATGAGTGCATGGTGGGATACCTTCAATGCCCTGTAGTAGCCAGATCACTTGGTGACCTAGCATGAGTTCACTATAGCATTCAGGGAATTCTATATTCTTGCTGGTGTCCTCAATAGGAAGCTGCCTGAGTTCCTAGACCTTCGGTAAGGGGGTATGACAGTGATGGACTACGTTAATAAGTTCAATCACTTGTCCCAGTATGTGGGAACTCATGTGGATACAGACGAGAAGAAGAGGGACCGCTTCTATCATGGCCTCTCTTGCAGCCTTCAGGAGAAATTGTATACTAGGAACTATCAAACTTTTGGGGCAATGATGAATGCTGCCATCGCCATGGAGGGCTTGCAGCGAGATTCCCTAGGCAGAATGGAAGAGGAAGTGGGTGGCTACTAGGGTCTTCTAGCCACCCTCATACCCAGAAGGTATAGGTTGTCTGACAGGTGCCCTATCAATCATCAGGCGAACATTCATTTCGATAGCCCCAGTGTACTTCTTAGGCTTCTTCCACATAGTACCATGCACCTACTCAATAGGTGCCATAGCAGTAGCCCCAAGGACAGCAGGCCCCTCCTCGGATGGGATAGGGAAACAAGCTGGGTGATTGTTTCAAATGTGGCAAGGATGGCCACTATGCCCGAGAGTGTCCCAGACCAGCCAGCCCAGTCTGCTCAACCATCGGCTAACTCTAGGCTAGTCAAGCGGACAATGATCAAGAGGAAAGTGCCAGCCTAGCCGATCCGGGACAGGTGAATTTCACGGATGCTAAGCAGATATTGTAGCAGGAACTAGTGATGGCTGGTATGTTCACCATTGATTCCCATCTAGCTTATGTGTTATTTGATTCTGGTGCATCACATTCATTTATGAACATGGGATTTGTAGACCGGCACAATATACCTCTTATGGCTATACCGTATGCCTATAGAATCCAGTACTTCGGGTGTGCAGATGTGCATCAATACTCGAATGGACATAGTGAGCTTGGTATTAGCCACTCACACTTACCGTCTCTAGTTCATGGTGCTACCTGGGCAAGGCATTGATGCAATTCTCGGAATGAACTGGTTGCGGGTATATGGGGTAGTATTGGATTTGAAGCAAAGAATTGTGGAGTTATGGCTTCCTTCTTCTGAGGATAGGATTTCTCTTCTGGTACACTCAGATCCAGTCTTACCTATTGCTACTCATGCTGAAGCCTCTCCTAATCTTGCCTCTATTCTGGTAGTATGTGAGTTCCTAGATGTTTTTCCTGAAGATCTACCTAGGTTGCCACTGGATAGAGAGGTGGAATTCTCTATTGATCTAGAGCCTGGTACTGCTCCCATCTCTCGATGCCTGTACCACATGGCTCCAAAAGAGTTGGCTAAAATGAAGAAGCGGTTGGAAGAATTGTTGGAAAAAGGCTTCATCCGTCCTAGCTCTTCACCATGGGGTTGTCCAGCCATTTTTATGAAGAAGGATGGCGCTCTATAGATGTGTGTGGATTACCGCCCTCTTAATGCGGTAACCATTAAGAACAAGTATCCTCTACCCCACATAGATACTTTGTTCGATCAACTAGCTGGTGCCAAGGTGTTCTCCAAGATTGGCCTTCATTCAGGCTATCATCAGATCAAGATTAGACCACATGATATACCAAAGACAACTTTTTCTACTAGGTATGGGCTGTATGAGTACCTAGTAATGTCTTTTGGTCTCACCAACGCTCCTGCATTCTTTATGTACCTAATGAATTCAGTCTTTATGCCGGAGCTAGACAAGTTTGTTGTGGTATTCATTGATGATATCCTGATATATTCCAAGAACGATGAAGAGTATGCCCAACACCTTCGGATAGTACTAGCTAGATTGAGGGAACACAAGCTGTATGCTAAATTCAGCAAGTGTGAATTCTGGTTAGATCGAGTGTAGTTTTTGGGGCATGTGTTGACACCTGATGGCATTTCTGTAGATCCTAGGAAGGTGCAAGATGTGTTGAATTGGAAGTCCCCCCAAGTTTGTGTACTAGATTCATTAGTTCCTTGGTCTAGCTAGGTACTATTAGCGTTTCATTCCAGATTTCTCTAAGATAGCTCAACCGATGATGAAGCTGCTCCAAAAAGAAGCCAAGTTTGATTGGAGCCCGGCCTGTGAAGAGGCCTTCCAAGCTTTGAAGACATTTCTAACCACTGCTTCTGTGTTGGCCCAACCAGATATTGATAGACCCTTTAATGTATACTGTGATGCCTCGAAGATAGGGTTGGGATGCGTGCTTATGCAGGATGGGCGTGTGATAGCTTATGCTTTGCACCAACTAAAAAAGCACGAAGTAAATTACCCCACCCATGATTTAGAGCTGGCTACTGTGGTCCACGCTCTAAAAATTTGGAGGCATTACTTTTTGGGCAACAAAGTACATATTTTTATAGATCATAAGAGCCTCAAATATATCTTCACTCAGTCTAAGCTAAATATGAGGCAAAGGAGGTGGCTAGAATTGATAAAGGATTATAACTTGGAGGTACATTACCACCCTAGAAAGGCCAACATGGTAGCTGATGCCTTGAGCCAAAAGTCATATCAGGTTGAAGAAACACCTGTCTCTCAACCATGCAGAGGTGTTGGCTCACATTGCCTTGACCTTAGAATTGCTTGAGCAGATTATTCTAGAGCAGAGGCGAGACCCTAAAGAAATTCCTCACATCAGGAAATTGATTGCCGAAGGGCGTGGCCCTCACTTTAGTATTGATGAGCTTGAATGTGGTGAGATACAAGGATAGATTGGTGGTTCCATCAAATGATGAGCTAAAAAGGAAGATTTTGAATGAAGCTCACCTTTCAAAGTTGTCTATCCATCCTAGCAGCAACAAGATGTATCATGATTTACGCCACTTGTACTGGTGGTCCAACATGAAGCAGGATATCACCTAGTACGTCATGGAGCGCGACACTTGTGGGAGAGTTAAAGCAGATCATATGCATACTCTAGGATATTTGCAGCCCTTGCCCATTCCTGTTTTGAAAT
Organism: Miscanthus floridulus; assembly: GCF_019320115.1. Taxonomy (NCBI): domain Eukaryota; kingdom Viridiplantae; phylum Streptophyta; class Magnoliopsida; order Poales; family Poaceae; genus Miscanthus; species Miscanthus floridulus. Next base: position 43,339,357 of record NC_089590.1, read on the forward strand.
GGGAAGACATCTCCATGGACTTTGTGGTGGGTTTGCCCTGCACATCCAAGGGCTATGATTCTATTTGGGTCATTGTGGACCATCCAACAAAGTCTGCTCATTTTATCCTGGTGGACACCAGATATACAGCCCAGGAAGTATGCTTAGATATGTTTTGATCGAATTGTGACCCTGCACAGAGTTCCCCTTACTAACATCTCTGATAGAGGGTTAGTTTTTTGTCTGTCATTTCTAGGACCAACTGCAGTAATGTCTTGGCACTCATCTCCTCAGGAGCTCAGCATATCATCCACAAACTGATGGCCAAATAGAAAGGGTGAACCAGGTGCTCGAGGACATGTTGAGAGCTTATGCCATTTCTTTCCCTAAAAAGTGGGATGAATGCCTAAAGTTCGCTAAGTTTTCTTATAATAATAGCTATTAGGAGAGCATTCGTATGGCACCATTTGAAGCTCTATATGGAAGGAAATGTAGGACACCACTTAATTAGGTTGAAGTGCGAGACCGTAGATACTTTGGGCCAGATTTCATCAAGGAGGCTCGAGAGCAAGTAAGCATTATTTAGAGTCACTTGAAGGCAGCTCAGAGCCGGCAGAAAGCTTATATAGGCAAGCGAAGAAGGCCCTTGCAGTTTGTAGATGGGAATTATGTATACCTCAAAGTGTCTCCTATGAGAGGGGTGCATCGGTTTGGTGTCCGTGGCAAGCTAGCCCCTCGATATGTGGGTCCTTACAAGGTGTTGGAGCGGTGTGGCCCAGTTACTTATCATCTCTAGTTTCCTGATAATTTATCTATGGTACACAATGTGTTTCATGTATTGCTAATTGAAGAAATGCTTGCAGGGTTCCTGATGAAGCTGTGGAAATTGAAGGGCTTCCCCTCCAGCCTGATTTGACTTATATTGAGCACCCTATCAAAATCCTAGACGAGAAGGAAAGGGTGACCAGAAATAATGTGGTGAAGTTCTACAAGGTGCAGTGGTAAAACCACTCTGAGGATGAGGCCACGTGGGAACAAGAGAGCTATATATTGAAGCATTACCCCTACCTTCTCTCTGGTTCTAATGAGTAGTTGTTATGTTGAAATGTATTTGCTATCTCCTTTTCCACACTAAGCACATGAAATCTTGGGTAGAGATTTTGTTTTAGGTGGGTAGATTTGTAACATCCTCGGTGTTACACTATACAATTTTTGCTAAAACATTGCATGTGCATCATGTTCATATGATAGTGTATGAATTATAGAGTGTAAATCAATTTATGTGGCTCGAAACATTCATAAAAAATGTGAAATGAAGGTTATGTTTCATGTCGCGTTATATCACTTAGGGTTCTAAATGAATTTTTATTGAACGAAAATGCTATAGAACGCATACCCGACACTTGAATAAAGTTTGTGGTACAAACTTTGTAGGTGGTGGTAAAATACTTGCTGGTCGAGAATGGGATTTGCTAGCTAGCATACTTGATAGCTTGGGAATCGAATTCAACGCGAAATCGATAAGAACTTAGTCAATTTTTGTAAGTCGGAAAATGGTTCGACGAAGCTAAGTTTGACAATTTTTGTAGGAAATTTGGGTTAACCAATGGTAGGGTATTAGGGCTTGTTTTACTAGTTTAACAAACCCTCTCGAGTATTGAAAAATTGGTTTAGTAATTGGATCATCGAGTTGGGTTTTAGGACCGCTTTAAAAAGCATGCACGACATGGTTTCTGCATCTAGGCACGGTCACCGTACGCGTGCCACCACGCTGGCTAGGCCTACCACTAGCTCTGTGCTGTGGGCCACTATCACCCGTTGCCATGCCCTAGCTCACGCTCACGCTCACGCATGCATGCACGCCGTGCCAACGGGTCTAGCCACTCGGCCACCACTGCCATCGCTACGGGTCCACTACTCTAGCTAGCCACTATAGCCGTTTTCGCCATGTCACCTGACCCCGCGCGTCGTGCCACTTCGCTGCTGCTAACCGCTGACCATTTACGCAAAGTCATCACAGTGTGCCCTGCCACCGCCGTCATGTCTGCCTGGTCGCTCTGCCGCCTCGTGCCCGCCTAGTGGTACCATGCACGCGTGGTCATGCTTGGCCCTGCCCACACATCGCCTTGCCACGTATGGGCTTGCCGCCTGCCCTTACCATCACATCGTGCTTGATGCGACGCTGTGCTGACTAACTCCATGCCACTACGGTGCTGGGCCAAGCCACCATCGTCGGCTTGCGGTTTGTGGCCATGCAGCCCACCGTCCTGTGCATGCTAGCCGTTTCTCCATCGCCCTGTAGCCGTACGCATTGTGCACCGATTGACAGCTATAACACCTCGGGTGTTTAAATACTAAAACCTGACATGTCATCATATGCATTGCAAAGTATTTGGCATTTGGTGAAAACTTTGAGTTGCATACACTAAAACAAGTTTATATTTATGTGGTATGTGTTGAATTGTATTGTTTGACTCAAGTTCAAAGTTTGTTTGGATTTTGAATTTTTGAGAAAACCCTGATTTTCAGCATTTAAACCCTACCCTGAAAACTCATTTCAAAATCTAAGCATATTTTGGGGTTGAGCCCAAAAGCAAAAGTGTAGAGCTTGACAAGTTATACAAAGTTTGTTTTCGGAGTTTTCAAAGTTGTTATGAAAAATTTGGAGTAATTCGAAAAGGCGTAATTCGTTAAATATTCCCTATTTGAATTCAAAAGTTCATTTCAATATGTATACCGAATTAGGGGTTGGTTATAAAAGCAAAGTTGTAGAACTTTTGATTTTGAACAACTTTTATTTTTGAAGATTTTTGAGTTGTTATACAAATTTGGGAGTAATTTGAATTTGAACATGAATGGCAATTCTGTAATTACTGTGAACAGTGTTCACCGCTCTCGCTACACCGTAGGCGACCTTCGGCTTGCTTCCAGGCGCGTCGTGGCCGTCTGTGGTGTCGTGCTGGCGCGGGGAAAGACTCTGTCGTGGCTTCCTTGAGCTTCTGAGCCGCGTTATAAGTACCGAGACGCCGTCGTCGTCATTTTTCTTCCTCCTCTGTTTTCTCCCGCCGCCTCAGTCTTACTCCGTTGAGCTTTTGCCATCGCCATAGCATCCTCCAATCCTTGGTAACGCTTGCCACAGCTTCGCTAGTTCCTTGCGCACTCAGCCAAACCATCCTTGACGCTTGACTCCACCAGGAACTCGCTGACCACGCTCTTCTTCCTCGCGGCTGGCAACATCTCCGTCGTGGCCGCGCCGTCATGGCCAGCGCTCTACGGTGAGCCTCTGACCTTGTGAAGCCTTGTTTTAGCTTCTTTGTGATGCTGTGGTGCTTCGTGCCCGGTTGATTGACCGTTTTGTCCACCGCAGTAGCCGGAACATCACCGTCGTCAGTGGCTTGCTCCGCCGTGGTTGCTTGTGAACGTCGACCAGCTCCTCCAGTTGATCATCCGGCTCGGCTCTTGACTCCAACTCAGTTCGGGGTGAGCTGTTGGTGCTTCTTGGGCCCTCTGTTTAAGCTTTACAAGTCTCACGTCATCCGCTGTAGCGCCACAGCGCCAGTCGTGGCCACCATGATCGGCGAAGTGCTCGGTCCAGGCAGTAATCGGTCGCATTTGTGCCACAAATCGATGCGCCGTGATATAGTGATCGTGTTAGTACATTCGCCGTCGTTGTTGGTCTCGCCGTTGGCGAGGAATCACCGGTTAGCACGTGTGTCGCCGGAGTACAAAGCCAGAGGTTGAAGATGACAAGTGGGGTTGGGTTGTCAGTGACTCAACGTTCAAATGGAATTTTTCTATTTTTAGATTTGAATGAATAGTGGTGTAATTTGTTATTTTTGTGTAGATTTATTTAGAGCTCCAAAAATTATGAAAAGTTTTGTGTGACTTCTCTGTGATGTATAATATTTAAGCAAAATATGAAATAATGTTTTTAGTACTTTTTGAATGTGATGAAAATTGCTCAATTAATTAACAAATGGATTTCCAGGATTTTTCTAGGCTTATTCATTTATCCAACAATTATGAAAATTGTTTTGCCACTTAGTTATCATGTGATGAACATTTACAAAAATTTGAGGTCATTTGGAACAAGTTGATTTATTTCATAATTCTTAATTAAATAATTAATTTATAAAAGCAAATAGTAACTTTTAATGATTTAAGTTTTGATTGAAATTGTAACATCCCGGCCTAGGGCTTAATAGGATTAATAGGATACTCATACCAATAAGTTGCAACTTCTTTTCCGGAAGCCCATCTGCAAATAACTCCTGAGGTTAAGCGTGCTTGGTCTGGAGCGATGGGTGACCGACCAGGGAAGTTCTTCCCTGGGTGCGCATGAGTGAGGACAAAGTGCGCAGAAAAGACCTGTGTTGGTCTGTGAGGGTAGTCTATATCCTAGAGAAGCTGCTAGATGGAAGCGGGCCTGGCCTCGGAGAGGCGGAACGTTACAGAATGGTATCAGAGCCGACTCTCACGGTTTCACTGGGCGCGTGTGTCGTAGTTGCGCTGGCATGGTGCGCATGGCTGGTGTGGATCCGGCGTGGTCACACAGCATGGCACATGCGCTGGCTCTGGACACACGGACGTGGCCAAGAGAGGACGCTCCTGGCTTGGGATTGATCGACGAGGACGTCGATCTCTTAAGGGGGTGAGGATGTAATATCCCAGCCTAGGGCTTAATAGGATTAATAGGATACTCATACCAATAAATTACAACTTCTTTTCGGAAGCCCATCTACAAATAACTCCAAGGTTAAGCAGTGCTTGGCCTGGAGTCGATGGGTGACCGACCGAGAAGTTCTTCTCGGGTGCGCATGAGTGAGGACAGGCATAGAAAAGACCTGTGTTGGTCTGTGAGGGTAGTCTATATCCTAGAGAAGCTGCTAGATGGAAGCTGGGCCCGGCCTCGGAGAGGCGGAACGTTATAGAAATTTTGATTGAGTGATGTCCTTGGGTCATTAGTTGGTAATGATCTTTGGCAATTGATGTAAGTAGTACGAAAAAGATTTGGTTAGTTTGACTTGTAACTGTACCGCGAAGGAAAGTTGTATTCAAATTGTTAATTTTTGCATCCATCATCGAGCATCATGTTTCGTATTCCGCATCATGTTAAACATGGCATTGTTACTACGTGTAGTGAATGAAGGTGAACACATGGTAGTTAATCAAGTTGCGGAGGAGGTTAATCCGTCTGTTGAGGTCGGATAAAATACTTGTGAAACGTCGCAGGAACCGGACTTTTCCGTCAACGAAGGCAAGCCCCAGATGCATACAACCCTACCTTGCGTTTTACAAATTAATTTTGCTTTTGCTCTTCTATACTATATTAAGTGATTAGGAGTCAAGTGGAAACCTAATTGGTGCATTACCAACCTTGCTTTTCCATATCTACTTTGATTACCTGTTTTATTCGTAAATGACTAGTTATGCTTAGTCATGCTTAGTCGGGTGATTATCTGTCACCTACGAGTTTTAAATGGATCTTTGGTTACTTATGTTATCATAAAATATGAGAATGTGAAGTAATAAATCGAGACTGGGCGGACTCGGTGTATGGGAGTCCATAAGACATGGAGGTCTTATGAGCGGGTTCTTTCCGCTAGTGTCGATTAAGACATGTCCATTATTGAATTGCATGAGGTGAGAACTTGTAGTACTAACCACATACTCCGATAAGCCTTAACTTGGCAATTCTAGTACGAGAATGGCTACTCGCGCACTAGGAGTGGAGAGATGGTGAGAATAGCGTGTACCCATGTGGCCATGGGCTGGATTGGTGGAGTACTGTGTTCTCGGGTGGCGCGGACCTGTTCTTGTTTAGAGGATCCGAGGGTAGGTTGGTATATGTAGGTCGGGGACCTACATATGTCGTGTGGTCTAGAATCCCCAGCTAGGTTTATAATCGGTTCGAATCATTAGTTGCTCCTCGGTTATGGAGACTCAACTCACTATTCATCACCGTAGTATTAATAACTAGAACTTAAGGCTGGTTGAGAAAGTGTTGGATATGAAGTTTCATGATCTCCATACGGATCATGTCAGCTTTGTATATGATTTTATGAAGTTATAAATGTCAAATTAAAGAATTTTATTAAAGAGCTTTTACGCAAAATAACTTTGATTATTGCTAAAGCCATACCTTGAATCCCTGAGCCTGCATTCCTGAGTCTTCTCAGTTTTATTTCGGTTAAGTCTTGTTGAGTACTTTTGTACTCAGGGTTTGTTGACCCTTGTTGTAGGTGAGCCTCATGAGCAGATCTGTTTTGGATCGTGCTGCATGACTATTGTTCGATCTAACGATGAGAAGTAAATGTGTGGTCCTTGGGCAGGATAGTTTTATTTTTGGTGTTTGTTTATGTTAATTATGCCACTCCACTACTACTATGGTTTGTAATAATCATCGAACTTAGTCTGTAAGGTTTGAAACTACTGGTTTGTAAACTAAGTTATCGTAAGACTTCCGCTATTTTACTCTGGTGTAGATATTTGAATAAATGTTATAATATTGCAATGACTCTGTAATGTGATCCTGCTTAGGAAATCGTGGATGATTCGGGGTTCCCCGAGGACACCCGACAGTCTTCTTAAGTTAACGGAAACATATGCATAAATGTCAAAGGTCGTTGGACAGTGACTGGTTCATGTGGGCCCTATAATTTAGGAGGTTCTGCCATAGAATGGTATCAGAGCGATCAGTTATAAGGTTTTTGTTGTATTAGTTTTACAAAAACTTCAAAATGAATTGGGATGACTAAATTTAACTTGATAATTTGGTCCAAATTGCTTATGACTTATCTTATTTCTTTCTTACCATTCCTTATTTGATTAAAAAGGTTTTGTGTGGTGGAGTAGTAATCTTACTATGCCCTATATAAAAACAAATGTTGTTTATATGTATTATAAACTTTGATGATTTTGTTCGTAAGAATGATTCATGCATCATGATTAATTCACTAGTTACTTCCTTCACCTCTGAGTCTAGAGTTGAGTAGTGAGTCTGGTTTGAGTAATGTAATCCATCTTAGCTGCTCTTTAGACTTTGATCAAATGGTCTTACTTAGATTAAATTGGCTTCCTACAGTATAGCTCGTACCAAGATGACGCCCCATAAGTCCACTGGACCCAAAGGAGTTCCTCATCACCAGCTTGCCCCTAGAAATGACAGTGCTAGTAGTAGCAGCTCTAGGCCTGATCTCCAAGCAGAGATACAGAGGATTTCTGTAGAGTTAGCATAAGCTACTAGAGATAGGGCTTTGGATGCTATATAGGTAGGAGAATTATAGGATCAATTGAGGCATCTCACCACCGCGCACAGGAACTACGAAAGCATGTTAGTTCATACGGTGGAGGGAAGGAATGAAGCTTGGCATAAGGAAAATGTAGCTAGAGCTAGAACTCATGAGCTAGAATTCTATGTAGAAGATTTAGAAGAACATAATACTTATCTACATGAGGAAGTTCATAGGCTTAGCAATCTACTAAATCCAAATCATGAGCCCCAAGCTGATGCAATGGACCCCAGTGTCATCCTTGCCGATGATGACGAATCAGAAGAGGAAGAAGAAGAAGATCCTAAAGAATTAGTAATGATCAATGAAAGTGATGATGAAGGTGGTAATAATTCTGAAATGGATACCGAGCCTGAAGTTTGAAGTAATCAAGGAAAGGAGTAGAGTTGTATAATAGTTAGTTCTAGTTAAGTTATGTAGTCTTGTTTTGGTACTTGCGGGTTTGTGTTTATATTAGTAAACTCTATGTAATGTGTCTGGAGTAAGCTTTGGTGCAATTCAATAAAGACTTGTGAATAAAGTTTGGTTTGTTATGAGCAGATGCGTCGTACGCGGGGCTCGTATATTCCTGGAACTTCACAAGATGAGGACGGTATTCTAGATCCGCCACCAGTTCCAACAAATCTGGCTGATGCTATAACCGCACTTGTCAATGTGATGGCCGAAAATTCTCGTTTGCTTCATGAGATAGCTCAAAGTAATCAGAATCAGATGTACGGAAACCATGGTCGCCACCATAACAGATAGGAGGCTACATATGTTGATTTTATAGACATAAGACCACCGGTGTTCACCAAGGTAGATGAACCATTGGAGGCTGATGACTGGCTTCGAACCATGGAGCAGAAATTTGATCTCATTCCATGCACAGAGTATCAGAAACCTGTGTTTGCCGCCTAGCAACTTAGAGGAGCAGCAAGTGCTTGGTGGACAAACTTAGTGGCTATGCAACCAACTGGCATTCCAATAACCTAGGCTGAGTTCCATACTACCTTCAGAGCCCATTATATCCCTGAAGGAGTTATGGCTATGAAGCTAGAAGAATTCCTTGCTTTGAAGCAAGGAGATCAAACAGTGATGCAGTATGTGGGAAGATTCAATCACCTGTCACAATATGCATCTGAACATATTAATACTGATGCTAAGAAGAAAAGGTGGTTTATGAGAGGCCTGAATACCAAGCTACAAACAATGATGACAACTTGTACTAATGTTACTTATCATGAGGCAGTAAATATTGCAATTGCTTCAGAGTCAAAGTATCGGCAGCATAAGGAGCTCAAAAAGAAAAAGAGTATGCCATCTGGATCCTTTGGGGGAAATCAGAAGAGGCAGAGGGTGATTTATCATCTAGTATATCATAATCGTCCTCCTTATCGTCCATCGCAGTCTCAAGCCAGATAACAGTCAAATGTCCGTCCTGCTATAACCTACCCGAATTCACAGTCGACCAATGCTCCTAGTGGCAATGCTCCAACGTCCTAGGGTCATAACTATCCGTGTTACAATTGTGGAAGGACTGGTCATTTCTCTAGGGAATGTCCATATCCCAGGCAGGCTAATCAAAATTATCAGAAGGCCCCTACCAATCAACAACAGGGTCAGGCACCAAACAAGAACCCTAATCAGAATGCTCAGAAGGGCAAAGATGAGAGGAAGATAGGACGGGTGTTCTATATTCAAGCTAGAGAAATTTCGAAAGGGGAACCAGTGATGATGGGTATGTTTCCTGTTGCCAATCACCTTGCAATTATACTTTTTGATTCTGGCGCATCACATTCATTCATTAATAGAACATTTGTGGTAAAGCATGAAATTTCAATTGGGGCAACAAAGGAAAGTTTCTTTATACAGTCGCTCGGGGGACGTTTGTGTACTAAGGAAATGGTATACTAGGTACCCATAAACCTAGGTGGGCATATGTTTCCCACTACCATGATTATCCTTAAGGATCAAGATATAGATGTAATCTTGGGAATGAATTGGATGTATCAGCATAAGGCTGTTATAGATGCTTTGAATAGGACATTAAGGGTGAGTTTGCCTGATAGTAATTCTCAACTTCTCATTCAACTTCCAACCTTAAGAAGATTAGTGGGCAAGGTTTGTGCAACTACTGTCAAAGAGATTAGAGATATCCCGGTAGTGTGTGAATTTCTGGATGTGTTTCCTGAAGATTTACCGGGTCTACCACCTGATAGGGATGTTTAGTTTAACATAGAGTTGCAACCTGGAATAGCTCTGATTTCTTGGAGAGCTTATAGGATGCCACCTAAGGAATTGGCCGAGTTGAAGACTCAGTTGCAAGAATTGATTGAGAAGGGGTTTATCCAACCTAGTTCCTCACCTTGGGGATGTCCGGCAATTTTTGTGAAAAAGAAGGATGAGACCCTGAGGTTATGTGTTGACTACCGTCTGTGGAATGAAGTGACCATCAAGAATAAGTATCCTTTACCTCGGATAGATTTGCTTTTTGATCAATTGGCCAGAGCAAAAGTTTTCTCCAAGATAGATTTGAGGTCAGGATATCACTAAATCAAGATAAAAGCCTAAAGATATACCCAAAACGACATTTACCACAAGATATGGATTATATGAATACTTGGTGATGTCTTTTGGTTTGACAAATGCTCCAGCTCATTTCATGTATCTGATAAATTCAGTATTCATGCCTGAGCTAGACAAGTTTGTAGTGATGTTTATTGATGACATCCTAGTATATTCCAAGAATAAGAAAGAACATGCGGAACATCTCAGAATTGTTCTGACCCGCTTGAGAGAACATCAACTATATGCAAAGTTTAGCAAATGTGATTTCTAGCTTAAGGAAGTACAATTTCTTGGACATGTCTTGTCAGCTGAAGGCGTTGTAGTTGATCCAAGCAAAGTGAAGGATGTGCTTGATTGGAAACCGCCAACCACAGTTCATCAAGTTTGGAGTTTTCTGGGATTGGCAGGGTATTACTGTCGGATTATTCTAGATTTCTCTAAAGTATCAAAGTCCATAACTGAATTGTTGAAGAACCAAGTCAAGTTTGTCTGGTCATCTGATTGTGAAAAGGCTTTCCAGACTTTGAAAAGACTGTTGACTACTGCACCAGTGTTAGCCCAACCTGATATCGAGAAGTCGTTTAATGTTTATTGTGATGCTTTAGGTATTGGTATTGGATGTGTGTTGATGCAAGAAGGCTGAGTCATTGCTTATGCATCCAGGCAACTTAAGCAACATGAAGAACACTATCCGACTCATGATCTGGTGTTAGCAGCTATGGTTCATGCTCTGAAGATTTGGTGGCATTACCTTCTTGGTAATACGTGCCATATGTATACAGACCACAAGAGCTTAAAGTATATCTTTACTCAGTCAGAATTGAACATCCAACAAAGAAGATGGTTAGAACTGATTAAGGATTATGACTTGGAAGTACATTATCACCCTGGTAAAGCAAATGTGGTTGCAGATGCTCTCAGTCGCAAAAGTTATTGCCATTGTCTGGCAGTAAGAACAATGGGTTTGACTTTATGTCAAGAAATGGAGAAATTGAATGTAGAAGTAATTCAACAAGGTAGCTTGACCAACATAATTGTTGAAGCCACTATTTGAGATCAAGTTATTGCTGCTCAGAAGGAAAACAAGGGTATGGCCCATATCAAGGAAAGAGTCAAGAATGGAAAAGCGGAATGCTTTAGCATAGATGATGAAGGTGTGCTATGGTTCAAGGATCGCCTGGTGGTACCAAAAGTTCCTGAGTTGCGGCAGTCAATTCTAGAAGAGGCACATGCTACTAGGTTATCTATCCATCCGGGAAGCAACAAGATGTACCATGACTTAAAGCAAAGATTCTGGTGGACTAAAATGAAAATAGAGATTGCTAGATATATAGCAAAGTGTGATACTTGTCAAAAGGTGAAAGCTATACATTTGAGGTCTGCTGGTGAATTACAACCATTACCTATTCCATCTTGGAAGTGGGAGGACATAAGTATGGACTTTATTATTGGTCTACCTAAGACATCAAAGGGATTTGACTCAGTATGGGTTATTGTAGATCGACTCACTAAGTCAGCACATTTTCTTCCTGTCAAGACTATATATCCTACGATCCAATATGCTAAGATGTACTTAGCAAGAATCATGAGCTTACATGGAGTACAAAAGACCATAGTGTCAGATAGGGGTACATAGTTTGTCTCTAGCTTTTAGAAACACTTACATGCTTCATTAGGTACCAACTTCTATACAGTATAGCTTATCATCCCTAGACTGATGGTCAGACTGAAAGAGTCAATCAAGTACTTGAAGATATGTTAAGATGTTGTGTTCTTAACTATTCCAAAAAGTGGGATGAATGTCTGCCTTTGGTCGAGTTCTCATACAACAATAGTTATCAAGAAAGCATTAGAATGGCTCCATTTGAAGCACTCTATGGTCGTAGATGCAGAACATCGTTGAGTTGGTCTGAGCCTGGAGAAAGAAGATTCTTTGGGGTTGACCTTGTGAAAGAAACAGAAGACAAGGTTAAGCAAATCCAAAGTAATTTGAAGATAGCTCAATCCTGACAAAATAGTTATGCGGATAGATGACATAGACCATTAACATTTAACAAGGGGGATTTTGTATATCTGAAAGTGTCACCAATGAAGGGAGTTACCCGTTTTGGTGTTAAAGGCAAGTTGGCACCTCGATATATTGGACCATATCAAATTTTGGAGAGGTATGGAAAAGTGGCATATCGCTTGAAATTACCTAAACATCTCGCAGCTGTGCATGATGTGTTCCATGTTTCTCAATTGAAGAAGTGTCTCCGAGTGCCTGAGCAGAATGTTAAGGTTGAAGGAGTGGAACTTGAACCAGATTTGACTTATTCTGAATATCCTATCCGAGTTTTGGATCAGAAAGATCATGTTACTCAAAGGAGGACAATCAAGTTCTATAAAATACAATGGAATCAACATTCAGAAGAGGAAGCTACTTGGGAATTAGAAGATTACTTGTTAGAAAAGTTTCCAGAGTTTCTAGCATCAATATAGAATAGAGTAATGTTAGTTGAGCTCGGTTGTACAAGTTGTGTTTTGTAAAGGGACCTCAACTGTTTTATGGATAGATCTTGAATGTGTTCTCACGACACATTTTCTTTTCCATTACTTACCCTATGGCTTTGAATCTCGGGGCGAGATTTCTTTTAGGGGGAAGGATTGTAACACCTCGGGTGTTTAAATACTAAAACCTGACATGTCATCATATGCATTGCAAAGCATTTGGCATTTGGTGAAAACTTTGAGATGCATACACTAAAACAAGTTTATATTTATGTGGTATGTGTCGAATTGTATTGTTTGACTAAAGTTCAAAGTTTGTTTGGATTTTGAATTTTCGAGAAAACCCTGATTTTCAGCATTTAAACCCTACCCTAAAAACTCATTTCAAAATCTAAGCATATTTTGGGGTTGAGCCAAAAGAAAAAGTGTATAGCTTGACAAGTTATACAAAGTTTGTTTTCAGAGTTTTCAAAGTTGTTATGAAAAATTTGGAGTAATTCGAAAAGGCGTAATTCGTTAAATATTCCCTATTTGAATTCAAAAGTTCATTTCAAAATGTAGACTGAATTAGGGGTTAGTTATAAAAGCAAAGTTGTAGAACTTTTAATTTTGAACAACTTTTATTTTTGGAGATTTTTGAGTTGTTATACAAATTTGGGAGTAATTTGAATTTGAACATGAATGGCAATTCTGTAATTACTGTGAACAGTGTTCACCGCTCTCGCTACACCGCCGGCGACCTTCGGCTTGCTTCCAGGCGTGTTGTGGCCGTCCATGGCGTCGTGCTGGCGTGGGGAAAGACTCCGTCGTGGCTTCCTTGAGCTTCTGAGCCGCGTTATAAGTACCGAGACGCCGTCGTCGTCGTTTTTCTTCCTCCTCTGTTTTCTCCCGCCGTCGCAGTCTTACTCCGTTGAGCTTTTGCCGTCACCATAGCATCCTCCAATCCTCGGTAACACTTGCCATAGCTCCGCTGGTTCCTTGCGCACTCAGCCGAACCATCCTTGACGCTTGACTCCACCAAGAACTCGCTTGACCATGCTCTTCTTCCTCGCGGCCGGCAACATCTCCGTCGTGGCTGCGCCGTCGTGGCCAGCGCTCTACGGTGAGCCTCTGACCTTGTGAAGCCTTGTTTCAGCTTCTTCGTGATGCCGTGATGCTTCGTGCCTAGTTCATTGACCGTTTTGTCCACTGCAGTAGCCGGAACATCGCCGTCGTCGTGGCTTGCTCCGCCGTGGTTGCTGTGAACGTCGACCAGCTCCTCCGTTGATCATCCGGCTCGGCTCTTGACTCCAACTTGTTCGGGGTGAGCTGTTGGTGCTTCCTAGGCCCTCTGTTTAAGCTTTACAAGTCTCACGTCATCAGCGTAGCGCTACAGCACCGTCGTGACCGCCATGATCGGCAAAGTGCTCGGTCCAGGCAGTAATCGGTCGTGTTTGTGCCACAAATCGATGCGCCGTGATGTAGTGATCGTGTTAGTACCTTCGCCGTCGTTGTTGGTCTCACCGTCGGCGAGGAATCAACGGTCAGCACGTGTGTCACCGGAGTCAAAGCCAGAGGTTGAAGATGACAAGTGGGGTCGGGTTGTTAGTGACTCAACGTTCAAATGGAATTTTTCTATTTTCATATTTGAATGAATAGTGATGTAATTTGTTATTTTTGTGTAGATTTATTTAGAGCTCCAAAAATTATGAAAATTTTTGTGTGACTTCTATGTGATGTATAATATTTAAGCAAAATATGAAATAATGTTTTTTAGTACTTTTTGAATGTGATGAAAATTGCTCAATTAATTAACAAATGGATTTCTAGGATTTTTCTAGGCTTATTTATTTATCCAACAATTATGAAAATTGTTTTGACACTTAGTTATCATGTGATGAACATTAACAAAAATTTTGAGGTCATTTGAAACAAGTTGATTTATTTCATAATTCTTAATTAAATAATTAATTCATAAAAGCAAACAGTATCTTTTAATGATTTAAGTTTTGATTGATATTTTGATTGAGTGATGTCCTTGGGTCATTAGTTGGTAATGATCTTTGGCAATTGATGTAAGTAGTACGAAAAAGATTTGGTTAGTTTGACTTGTAAGTGTACCGCGGAGGAAAGTTGTATTCAAATTGTTAATTTTTGCATCCATCATCGAGCATCATGTTTCGTATTCCGCATCATGTTAAACATGGCATTGTTACTACGTGTAGTGAACGAAGGTGAACAAATGGTAGTTAATCAAGTTGCGGAGGAGGTTAATCCGTCTATTGAGGTCGGATCAAATACTTCTGAAACGTCGCAGGAACCGAACTTTTCCGTCAACGAAGGCAAGCCCCGGATGCATACAACCCTACCTTGCGTTTTATAAATTAATTTCACTTTTGCTCTTCTATACTGCATTAAGTGATTAGGAGTCAAGTGGAAACCTAATTGGTGCATTACCAACCTTGCTTTTCCATATCTACTTTGATTACCTGTTTTATTCGTAAATGACTAGTTATGCTTAGTCATGCTTAGTCGGGTGATTATCTGTCACCTGCGAGTTTTAAATGGATCTTTGGTTACTTATGTTATCATGAAATATGAGAATGTGAAGTAATAAATCGAGACCGGGCGGACTCGGTGTATGGGAGCCACAAGACATGGAGGTCTTGTGAGCGGCTTCTTTCCGCCTATGTCGATTAAGACACGTCCGTTATTGAATTGCATGAGGTGAGAATTTGTAGTACTAACCACATACTCCAGTAAGCCTTAACTTGGCAATTCTAGTACGAGAATGGCTACTCACGCACTGGGAGTGGAGAGATGGCGGGAATAGCGTGTACCCCCAAGGCCATGGGCTGGATTGGTGGAGTACTGTGTTCTTGGGTGGCGCGGACCCATTCTTGTTTAGAGGATCCGAGGGTAGGTTGGTATATGTAGGTCAGGGACCTGCATATGTCATGTGGTCTGGAATCCCTAGCTAGGTTTATAATCGGTTCGAATCATCGTTGCTCCTCGGTTATGGAGACTCAACTCACTGTTCATCATCATAGTATTAATAACTAGAACTTGAGGCTGGTTGAGAAAGTGTTGGATATGAAGTTTCATGATCTCCATACGGATCATGTCAGCTTTGTATATGATTTTATGAAGTTATAAATGTCGAATTAAAGAATTTTTATTAAAGAGCTTTTACGCAAAATAACTTTGATTATTGCTAAAGCCATACCTTGAATCCCTAAGCCTGCATTCCTGAGTCTTCTCAGTTTTATTTTGGTTAAGTCTTGTTGAGTACTTTTGTACTTAGGGTTTGTTGACCCTTGTTGCAGGTGAGCCTCATGAGTAGATCTGTTTTGGATCGTGCTGCATGACTATTGTTCGATCTAACGATGAGAAGTAAATGTGTGGTCCTTGGGCAGGACAATTTTATTTTGGGTGTTTGTTTATGTTAATTATGCCACTCCACTACTACTATGGTTTGTAATAATCATCGAACTTAGTCTGTAAGGTTTGAAACTACTGGTTTGTAAACTAAGTTATCGTAAGACTTCTGCTATTTTACTCTAGTGTAGATATTTGAATAAATGTTGTAATACTGCAATGACTCTGTAATGTGATCCTACTCGGAAATCGTGGATGATTCGGGGTTCCCCGAGGACACCCGATAGTCTTCTTAAGTTAACGGAAACATATGCATAAATGTCAAAGGTCGTTGGATAGTGATAGGTGCATGTGGGCCCTATAATTTAGGAGGTTCTATCACAATAGCCATGTCCCACCATGGCAACATCCTGCCAAGCCACACCGGTCATCCCCCTATTCTGCTGTCACCCTGGTCGCCAGTCCCGCGCTTGCAATTTAACCTGGTGAAGCCACCTCAGTCCAATTAACCCTACCTGCAACTCCGTCGAGTAGCCAGCCACCCACCCGACCCCACCTTGCAGCAAAGCCTAGCCGTGCTGTGCTCCAATTTGGAGCTACCGCTCTGCTAGGTCAATAAGACCATGACGGTCTACGTCAAAGGCAAGCCCCCTATCCAGTGCAATTCATGTCAATTCCTTACACCGCTATCTTTGCCTCCACCTGCTAATCACCTTGTGCACCTTTGGTGAATCGCTACTGCCACCTAGCCTCCCCTGACGTAGCCTTGCCACTACCATGTGCTACTACACTGTCTATGCACACACGGCTAGGCTCGCTCAGTCCGTCTCTAGTCAATCCACCACATCTGGTAGGCTCATTCACGTTGTCTGTGCCTTGCCTCATGGGAACGTGGCCACCATTGCAGGGAGGAGTCTGCCACCATGGAGGGAGCTTAGGACAGCATCTCCATTCACTGCGTCACCACCCATCAATTTGGGTTTACGCCTAGGTGAGCATCGGCTCGCATTTGGGGGCAGGGAGGGGCCGGTATGGCCGGCATAACCGCCTTGTGCCAACATCGCCATGCCGGTGCGCGAGCGGGTGCTGAGGGTGTCACCATTGCAAAGATAGGTTCTTTTGAGGGTTTATCTGTGAAGTAGATAACTATAGGAATAGTGCCGTGGGTCTCAAGGTGATTTGTCGGTAGGTCAAGGTCATTTTTGTAAAACAGCCAAAACGCGCGGGCCTTCCCCATCGTGGGCCGTCGTCGCATGGATGGGCCGCACCCGCGTTGGGCCATGCCAGTGCATCACATGCGCACGCGCTTGCGCCAGACTCGGCCGAGCCATCGGCCTCTAGGCCACTCGGTGGGAATCGATTTTTCATTTTCTAGTGAATTAGTAAAGGCTTATTCATTTTAGTTTTGAGCTGAACTTTGATAAATTGTAGTAAATCTTATAGATGTCTAAAAATAGTGAAACAAAATTTGTTAGGTTCACAAAAATGCCATCTATCTGTTAGTATAGTTAGTTTATAGTTAGCTATGATAATGATGGGTTCATAAATTCAATTTAGAAAGCTTAGTATTATGTAGCTTAATAATTGTAGGAATTTTTTGTGGCAAATTGATGATAGCTTTAGCCATGAAATTTTTACAGTAGGCTCATTAGATTATTATGCGCTCACTGTAATTTTTGTAGCACTAGAGTGGGTTGATAAATAGAATAGCTAGTACCCTTGTTTTATCGTATGTAGAGTAAATCAATGTTAAGAGTAAGAATACCTTTAGTTGTTAAGATAATATATGTCATGCTTCAACTTGTTAGTGGTAATAGTAGGTAGAGCTAGTTTAGTAGCTTGACAAATGTATTCGTATTTTAAGAGTTGTTGCTGCTATATTATTAAGTGTTGCATCATCATTTCATGCATGTAGATCATGAGTTGGTAGAGTTTATGCCCTTGGACGAACAGGATTACAAGGAGATCATTGAGGAGTACGAGGAGGAGATCCTCATGCAGGAGGGAGCCTCAGAGCCTTTTGGTGCTGACTTTGTTGACCCACCGCCTACCCAAGGCAAGCCCCGATGCATAACCCATATTTTTACTGATCACTGAATATATATATAATGTGCATTTATGTTTTAGGTATTTTATGGAAACTACATGCATAAATACATCTACCTATGAGTCCTACTAGTACAGGTCGAGTAGCTGCTATGCTCAGGATTTTGGTAGTGCAAGTAACCTACCATTACTCGCAATAGGTGATAATTATGATCACTCATGATAAAATGGTGGAAAGGAAAAATAGTGATCGGACAGGGCATAGCTTGGTTACACTTTTTCCCTGTCTATGTTGGTTAAGGACCGGCTATTGCATAAGGCTCTAGGCAAGTTATAGATTTATTATCCCAAGCATATACTTGGGTATGGGCGCAAGGAAGACTTGTTGCTCTCTTGTCATGGGTTCTGGCTCTTTCTGGACCGACTGATTAGAGGTGGGAATGGTGGAGGTCCCTGCACCGCACTAAGTCTGGGACTTAGGAGTGGGGGCTTGGAGTCCAAGTTTGGATGGGGACCTAGACCCCATGATAGGAGGGTGATAGGTTGGTCCTGCTTGTGCCTAGGGTACAAGAGGGGCATGTGTTTTTGGGGTACCTAGCTGGGGGCATTGATTCACGAATCACCGGTGTTCCGGTACAGCTTGTCTACGGTTTAGCATCGTAGTAAGAACTAAAAGCTGGAAGTTGATGAAATGGAATTGATTGCTCAACTCTTACTTGAAAGTAGAACAGGTGCTTACATAGAATGGCTAGATAATAAATTAATTATGGCTACTAATAATAACATAAATAAGGACTCACTATTAGTATTGCTTTCTACACTATGGCTTCGTGCTCCGTATTCGCCTATGGTTCACACCTACCGTGACCCATGTCTCTCTGTACTCTTTTTTACGCTCTGGTTAGACACTTGCCCTATAGTCGTACTAGTCAGTAATGGCCTCGGACATCGCTCGCCTCAAATGCGTGAAAATTTTGGTCGATCCATTCATAGTGATTCCGCATAGGAACCCTGGTGGATCATGCTAGGACCACTGACCGCTCTACCTTTATAAGCAAGGCCTGGTTTAGCCGTTGATACCACACTCGACACACTTTAGCCTATTTAGCTTTTATTTTGGGCAAGCTTTTCACTCAGTCCTTCCCCGCAACCACCGCCAGAAATGGCAGAAGCATGGGTTAGTAGTTACTGCCTGAACATTGAGGGTTTTCCTAGAATCCTACATGCCACCCTGCAAAAACTCAGAGTCAAAGATTATCCCAAGTATGAGGGCCATGAGTATGAGAAGTATGGCACTGAGTGGTTTGAGGTTACCATCTACATTGGGAAGAGTGAAGAGTTCCCCAACATCACAGAAGCCTAGAATGTGACCACAACCGAGTTTCACTTCATCGACACCTACCAGGTTGTGGCCCGTAAAGCCTTGTGGTACCTTTGCCAGATCTATGAGGAGCCCATAGCCTGAACCCTCATGAGGTTCTTTCCACCTTTGGAAAAGAATCGATGGGCATGGAGCGATCGTATGGAGGCTTTGCAAGGGCGTGATGCGCAAGAAGATAGTCCAACCGTGGTGCACTTGACCATGTACCTGCTTGCTCTGGATGAGTAGTATGACTGGCAAGCTTTGGAGCTAAGGAAGTGTCTCTAGCGCGCCAAGGAAGCCGAGATCTTCTCTAGGATGCTCTAGGTGTAGCTCATCGAAGCGCATGCTAGTGCGGCAGCCACAGAGAGTTGGGAGACTGCTATGTCGGAAGCTCTAAAGGAGGCGGAAGATCGGCATGCCCATCAGTTGGGAGAAGCCTATCTTGTCACTAGGGCCAAGCGGAGGATGCTAGCTGCTGAAAGGCAGGATTCCTTGATCTTGGACGGGATCTCTGTCCACCCACTAGAAAGAAGGAGAACCGGTATTGCAGTGCTGCCAGCACCTCCACCCTCGAAAGTGTCAAAAGTAGAACCCTTGATTCCTCTCACTCAGCCATTGCTAAGAGAAGAGGTAGATCCAAAGCCAAGGCGGTAGAAGAATTCATCGAGCCCGGGAATGAAGATGCGTTGTCTTGGGATGTTGTACTCATAGTAGTGGTGCTTTTCATCGCTGTCCTCCAGTATTGTACTCTTGCCATTGTTGTTCATCTATAGTTGTTGGGATCATCCACCGTAGAGAAGGTGAATGATGTGTCGAGAAGGGGAGAGTGAATGCCTATATGATGTACCCATATAAGACCATTGTAATGTGCATTTTGTTTATTTCGTTGTGTTTATTGCGTCCATCTACCCTTAAGTTTGTGAGACATGCTTAGAGTTTTCAAGGGTGATGTTAAGCAGGTTACAAGAGAAGTTACCATTCAGATACCAGCAAACCAGTCATGATTGGATAACATAAGACACTGTATCAACTAATTATGGATATCCCAGTAGAACACTTGAACCTCCTTAAACCAAATTTGTCATTGGATTTGAATTCCTTGTTCCTTGTTGCAAAAGGAACCCTTGTTGTTTAAATATACCCTTGTATGGTAATAGTTGCCTGGTTAATAGCTTATGGTGCCACGACGAAATCGAGGGCCCCTATGGGATAGCTGCCACATGGTGACACTGCTTGGCACGCGCTGGTATCGAGGTTGTTGACCAAGCACCTTTACCAAGTTACACCGCCGTACCGCTTTTGCTACAAAATATCTTCCTTGAAAATGTTCAGGTGTTCAAACAGGAAATCCACAATGGGTTGATGAAATAGTGTTCTCTCAAGGTAAGCAAGAGAATGTGGTTTTGGAGGAAGAACATAGGACATGGTCTTAGTCTACATGAAAGACGGATGTGGTCAAGAAAGGGAAAGCAAAAGAAGAGTAGTAAGGAAAGTTGCCGTGGGTAGTCGGAAGTAATTGTAAAAGCCTGAGTGGACGTCATGTCCCAAGCCCTATGTTTAGTTTGACCACACTATGCATACCGGGTTATTTCACTGTGTGCCGTACGGATGCCATCTGTGTCAGGCCCATTAGCACCCCATCCTCGCATGGCCGCGGCATCATGCTGCACTCGCCATCCTCGTGCACTGTGCGTTCTCTTTTCCCTAGCATCTAGTCAGCTCTCGACTCCCACGCCCTCATCCCCATACTAGACCCCCCCTTCCCCTCCCTTCTTTCTTCTTTTGGGGACACATCCGTCCACATGCCTCCCTCGTTGAGCGTACCCTCTTATCTCCCCTCATCTATTTCCCCTCCGCTCGCTTATGCAGGGGGCGCACCATGGCCGAGTTTATCCCCATAGCATGACCGTCTATGTATCCCATCCACAAAGTCTCCACTCCCGGTGCATTGCGTCCCATCCCCATTCGCTACTATAAGGTGCCCTTGGTCCTTGCTCTTCTTCATCCCCATTCCCCTCGCATTTGGGGCAGAGCTATGAAATCCAGTCATCATCCAAGGAACTAGGTTCGTCAGTCTAAGGTGATGGTGTAATATGAGAAGAAGGATCTAGTTTTCGAAGAAGTTCAAACTTCCTTTGGATAGTTTGGTCTTAGGGTTCACGATGTTTGACTTCTTAGTCTCCTGTTTCTAGATCTGTTGGTCATTCATTATCTTGTTGTTTCTCCATTATCCTCGTCTATCTTGACTTCTGGATTAAGCTTTGGTTGTACTAGGTTGCTCTTAGCCATGTATTCCTAAATCCCCATGTAGTTTAGTATTCGAAGTTGTGTAATCTTTCGCGTAATCACATATTTATGAAATGTAATCGTGTTTCCCCTTTTTTTATCCATGCTCTAAATCTCGGGATGAGATTCTTTTTAAGGGGGTTGGTGTGTAACACCTCTGGTGTTATGAGCTCATTTAGCACTGAGATTTAGGCCTAAGAAAATTTTTTGAAACGAGTTTCTCAGATTTTGATTTAAAACATACTTGAAGCGATAAGTGAATCCTGTGTGACTCAGTTTTGTGGACTCAAATAAATGCCCAAGTAAAATTACTCAGTGCGCAAAGATATTTAGAAATGTCGGACAACAATTCTAGCAAATACGCAGCGAATGGTTTGTTCTATTAGATTAAGCATGAAAAGCAATTTTTATAAACAAAATAAAATATAACTTGTATTTCAGACTTGAATAAATCTGGAGCGCAAGTTTAATATATGAAAATGCAACTCTTGTTTTGGTGAGGAAAAGTTATTCAATAGTATATATGACAGCTCAGAAATTGAATCCGAGATTTAAACTAGAACTTTTCGTTGAGTCGGCGAGAAATTGGATTTATGTTTGAAAGGTCAATTTTAGCAAATTATGTTGAGCAAAATAGTTCAATAGTGCTTAAGTATTTCGCTCCTATGGGTTAGTATGCAGTATGGGCTAGGTCATGATATACTTGTTAGTTGAAGTCGACAGGGTTTAGACCTTTTAGAAATTAAGGCAAAAAGCGCTAGTGGATGTTAGTTCAAAACTAAAAGCTATAATTTTCTAAGTCAGAAATGATAATAGACAGTGCTATGTTGGCATTTAAATTTCAACAAACATACCTCAATACTAATGTTATACTTTTGTACAGTGGGTTGCATCAGAGTAAGCACTTGAGCATGGGACAGGTCATAGTTGCGTTAGGGGTTACGACGATCACTCTAAAATTAATCGAACTTCGCTAGAACGCATTAAACAAGTTAACCATGTTAGTGGCGCTCTGTCCGTGAACCAGCGTCCTGCATGACCAGTCTATCTTGGCATCTCTCTTTCCTTCTCGCTGGTCATCTTCTAGTCATATGGGTTGCTTTGGTGGGGAGATGGTAGTGTCAACTCTAGGGTAGTGCATTTTGGTCGGAACTTGGCGAGCTAATCCGTGGTTTTTGCGTCTCTTTAAAATTCATGCGCATCACTACTGACCATTGTATGGCTTGGCCAACGGTTGCCACGTGCACTGCCTACCAGTAGTCTGGCCGACATGGTGCTCTACCCACCGCACAATCCACCTAACCATGGAGGAGCTGGCTGCCTTCACTGTCCCATAACGCTGTGGCTGTTTGCCTCTGTCACTGTCCTTCAATTTTTCTCTCCCTTGCTAGCATCTTGTTCGAATTTTAATGGGAGCACATGGCTCTATCATGCCCATGCCCCCACTGCAACCTCTCCCCACTGTTGCTTTTCACACTACCACATGCGCCCTGCACATCAATGCGGCTGCGCTCTCGCTGCCTCTGCATGCCGTAGCTCAATGGCACCCGCGCGTGACTCCACCCCTGCTCTTCCACCGACGCAGCCCTGATCGGGCATCACTGACATCTCCGTGGCCGAAACCCACAATGCCCTGCCCCAACACGGGTAGCGCCATGTTCGCCTGGTGTCAAGGAGCTGCCCTGCCAGCGCCGCTCTTCCACGCTCCTTTCCTAGCCCCGCTACGCCCCAAAGAGCCACAGCCATAGTTGTCGCCGCCAGTGCACGCACACCAAGGATGCCACGGTCGCCCTCCCTTCTGGTCCAAAATTTGTCGTGCACAAGGTATATCCCTCCAATTCCTCGAATCCCTAGCACCGTGAGGAAGTTATACAGAACCTCGAAGTGGATCAAAAGCCATTAGTTCAATGGTGTGCACGTGCATGCCATTTTCTCCGTTGCTGCCCGCCGTGACCATCGATTTGAGCTCGGCTGAGAACAACTCCTTCACTCTCATTTTATCCTCCCTATCTTTAATGTTTTAGCTTTGTATTGATGTCACGGTATCTCCCATTAAGCAGGTTCACCAGTGGAGGTCTCGTTGCCAGCAACAACGATGACACCACCATTGTGGAGTCTCAGATCCACCGTGCTCATGGCTAGCACTTTCCATGTTGCCTCCACCCGAACCAATCCCATAGCGGCATTTGTGGTGATCCCCTGATCCTTCCCCACCTCCCTGATCACTCTCTGTCGCCGCTGTTATGTCAAAGCACACACGTCGCCACTGGCTAACATGCGCACGTGGGCACCCATGCCGTTGCCATCGCCGTGACTATGGAATCTTGCCCCCGTCACCCCATAGCCACGTGGGCACTACTAGGACCCCCTCATGCGTGCGAAGCATCCACTACTAGTTAGCCGCAGCCTCGCCGCCGTGCACGGCCATGGTCACGCCGTCGGATCGCCCTATCGATGCTCTGCTCTGGAGTCCCTCATGGACTAGGGTTTGTAAATATAAACAAGTATATGGGGTTATTGTAATAAGGCAGAGGGAGTAATGAATAGTGCAAATAGGGTTTGGCAATTAGAAAAAATAGATCGGGGGTTTTATGCAAAACGCGCCCATGCCCTAAGGCCTCCCCTCCTAGGCTGGCCTACTCCCACGCATGGGCCAGAGGCCCACTCGCGCTGGACCGGCTTCCCATCGCATTGGGCCGACTTGGGCCGAAATGGCCTGCGGAGCCTTTTCCCTTTTCTCATTCTTATTAATTCCTTTAAATTAGTGGAAAATTTTAAATTCCATAGTAAATCAAATAAAAATCATAAAATCACAAGTCCAATTTTGTTGAACTCTACACGGATTGTACTACATAGTGAACACACAAAATCATATGCTTTTGTGCAAAATAATTTGCCTTAAAAATTAATCTATTGTTGCTGCAATTAATTAAATTAGTTTCCTTGCTCCAAATGTTATGAACTATTTATGGTAGGTTCATTATATGGTTAGGTGCTCACTATAATTTTTGTAGCTTCAGAATAATTAGTTTGCTAGATAGATAATGATGCCCTATTTTAAATAAAGATTAAATCGATAGAATGGGATAAAGAAACAACTTGGGTTTGTATAACTAAAACACTTGTTAGAAAATGACACCTTTCTCGATGATGTTGATGCATAGATTATTATGTTAGTCATTAGAGCTAGCTTGTTAGTTCATAGTATGTACTCCGTTTTAAGAGTTGTTGTTGCCTTGTTAATTAATTGTTGCATCATCTCTGCATCGCATTGCATACCCTAATAGGGACGATGATGGATCATGAAATCATCTAGAGTATCGAAAACGATGGTGTCTCGATGATCGTGTCACCAAGATGGAATGCTAACTTTTGATTATATTTTACCCAGGCAAGCCCCGGTGCATAACCTCTACTTTTTCTGCACTTTAAATTATAGTTGTGCATTAAGTTTTAAGGAGTTGAATGAAACCCACTTGCATATATAAATCTTTATCCTATGAGTCTTACTAGTATGACAGGATCATGCAGATTGCTATGCTATAGGACTCCAATAGAAGTCGAGTGATTGCCTGTCACTCACGAGAGATAGGAAATATATTATTGTTGTTACTATATTATTATCACTCATGATAAAATGGTTGAAAGGAAAAATAGAGACCAGGTAGGGATATGGTATGGGTATTGGTGGGTGTAAGAGGTTGTGTCCTGCGGCCAACAGGGCATAGCTTGGTTACGCTTTTTCCCTGTTTGTGTCGATTAAGGACAGGCCATTGCGTTGAGTTCTAGGCAGGTCATAGACTTATTATCCCGAGCACATACTTGGGTATGGGCGCAAGGAAGACTTGTTACTCTCTTGTCATGGGTTCTGGCTCTTTTTGAACCAACTTTTAGGGTGGTTTTTGGGTGGAGGTCCTTGCACCGCACTAAGTCTGAGACTTAGGGGCCAGGGCTTGGAGTCCAAGTTTGGATAGGGACCTAGGCCCCGTGATAGGAGGGTAGTGGGTTGGTCCTGCTTATGCCGGGGGTACAAGCGGGGCGTGTGTTTTGGGGTACCCAGCTAGGCACATTGATTCGTGAATCACCGGGCGATCCAGTACGGCTTGTCTATAGTCTAGCAACGTAGTAAGAACTAGAAGATGAAAGATGGTAAAATGATTCTGATTGCTTACCACCTGCTTGAAAGTAGCATAGGTGCTTACATAGAATGGTTAGCTAATGAACCAATGTTGACTGCTAATAAAATTGAAGATAAGGACGCACACTTAGTAATGCTTCCTGTAGATACAATAAACCCATAGCCAGATAGCCTTGCATATCCTTGGAGTCTTTTTTTCCTCCTGTCGGGTAAGTCTTGCTGAGTGCAATTGAGTACTTAGGGTTTTATTTCCCCTATTGCAGGTGACAGACGGATGCTAGAGCTGACTCTTGTGTGTGGATTCCTCCTGGTGGGCTTAGAGCGGATTCCTTTACGCTGTGATCCTAGTCTTCATTTATAACTCTCACTAAATGTTTTATAAATAAAAGTTTTATAATCTATTGTCATAGTCTATATATCAATGCTTCATCATGTCATGAATAGATAAGTATTTCCACTGTAACACTGATCACATGCTTATATTCTGCTATCAAATTAAATTGTTCATAACTCTGATAACATGATCATATTCTGCTAGTATCAATAGTAAATATTATACTCTGATGTTGCATAAAAAGTGATGTAAGAAATGAAAAATGATGTAGTCCTGATAGAAAAATGTGGATTTTTGGGTTCTCCCCTGGGGTGTGCCCGACGAAACCGTGTAATTTGGTGTCTTCCCTTGAGTACTTAGTATCTAATGGAAGATGAGTACTCCTAGGAGGCATTAGATTAGGCGGTTCTACCACATCAACCACCAACACAATTGTGGTAGAGAAGCTTGATCATGATTGTGATATAGCTCTTGAGAATGAGAAGCTCAAAGAAGAGAACAAGAGACTCAAGATGGAGAAAAATCATGATCAACTTAGAGAGGAAAACAAGAAGCTCAAGTTGGAGAAAGAACATCTCAAGACCGGATTGAGCAAATTCACAAGAGGCCAATATCTCCAAAGTGAGCTACTCATGAACACTGTAATGAAGATGGATAGAAGTGGCATTGGGTACTTGGCACATCAAGAGAAGAAAGCTCAAGCTCAACATCAATAATAACACAAGTCAAAGCCTAAGCCAAAGAGATGTGTTGAATGTGGACAAGAAGGTCACTTTTCCCATGAGTGTCAAACTCCACCACCACAACCCTTACCCAAGCATGCTAGACCCTTTGCTTTCAATGCTCATTACATGCTTAGAAAGGATTCTAGTGAAAAAATGAAGGTCATGTTCTTAGGTCCACCCAACAAGAATAGGCCTAAGAAAATTTAGGTTGCAAAGTCACTATTTGAGAAAATAAAGGGCCCTCATCAAGTTTGGGTCCCTAAACATCAAGCTTGATCTCTTGTGTGTAGGTGAACTACAAGATTGGTGGAAGTCATTAGGTTATTGATAGTGGTTGCACTCAACATATGACCGTTGATCCTCATATGTTCACCTCACTAGATGAAGAAGTAGATGGTCATGAAAGGATTACATTTGGTGATAATTCAAATGGCAAAGTTCAAGGGTTGGGCAAAGTAGCAATATCAAATGATCATTCAATTTCAAATGTGATATATGTCACTTCATTGAGCTTCAACTTGCTATCCGTTGGTCAATTGTGTGATCTTGGATTTCAATGCTTGTTTACCGAGAAGGAAGTGGTTGTATCTAAGAAAGATGATGATCAAGTTATATTCAAGGGATTTAGATACAACAACCTATATCTAGTGGATTTCACCTCCGAAGATGCCAACATGAAGACATGCCTATTCACCAAAACATTACTTGGGTGGCTATGGCATAGAAGAATTGCTCATGTTGGGATGAGCTCACTCAAGAAGCTAATGAATAATGAATTGGTGAGAGGGTTGAAGGATGTGAAATTTGAGAAGGACAAGCTTTGTAGTGTATGTCAAGCTGGCAAGCAAGTTGCAAACACTCATCCTACAAAAGCTTACATGTCAACAACAAGAGTGCTAGAGCTCCTTCACATGGATCTATTTGGACCAACAACTTACAAGTGTTTGGGAGGAAATCTCTATTGTCTTGTGATAGTTGATGACTACTCTATATATACTTGGGTGTTCTTCCTTCATGACAAGACCAAAGTGGCATCATGTTTCAAGAAGTTTGCCAAGAGAGCACAAAATGAATTTGAAGTGAAGCTCAAGAAGATAAGAAGTGACAATAGAAAATAATTTGACAACACAGACATTGAAGCATATTGTGATGAAGTTGGAATCAAGCATGAGGTCTCCGCAACATATACTCCTCAACAAAATAGTGTAGTAGAGAGAAAGAACCAGACACTTATCACACTTGCAAGAACAATGCTTGATGAGCATAATACACCCGAAGCTCTATGGGTGGAAGCTATCAACACCGTATGTTATGCATCCAACTGCCTATTTCTTTAAAAGTTTCTTGGTAAGACCCCTTATGAGTTGTTCAATGGGAGGATGCTGGACGTATCATTCTTCCAGGTGTTTGGTTGCAAATGCTACATCTACAAGAAGCGGCAACACCTAGGAAAGTTTCAAAGACGTTGTGATATTAGCTTTCTTGTTGGTTACTCATCAAAGTCCAAAGCATATCGAGTATTTAATCATGTCACTAGCTTGGTTGAAGAAACATATGATGTGGAATTTGATAAATCTAATGGCTCCCAAGGAGCACATGAGAATCTTGATGATGTAAGTAATGAACCAATCACCTCTACTACAAGCACATCCACAAGATCTCATCATAGGGAGTCCTTCAAAGGATGTAATGACTCACTCTCAAAAACTTGCTTCATTTATTGAACATCACTCTTTTGTCTCTTGCATTGAACCTAAGAATGTAGAAGAAGCTCTTCAAGATTCGGATTGGATAAATGCCATGCATGAAGAGTTGAACAACTTCACTCGCAATGAAGTTTGGACACTTGAAGAGCGACCACAAGGTGCAAGAGTCATTAGAACAAAGTGGGTGTTCCACAACAAGCAAGATGATCATGGCATTGTTGTGAGGAACAAGGCAAGACTAGTTGCAAAGGGGTTCTCTCAAGTTGAAGGGTTGAATTTTGGAGAGACCTTTGCACCGGTTGCAAGACTTGAAGCTATTCGTATCCTCCTTTCATATGCATCGCATCATGAAATGAAATTATATCA
This sequence comes from Miscanthus floridulus, assembly GCF_019320115.1. Taxonomy (NCBI): domain Eukaryota; kingdom Viridiplantae; phylum Streptophyta; class Magnoliopsida; order Poales; family Poaceae; genus Miscanthus; species Miscanthus floridulus. The sequence goes on from NC_089590.1 coordinate 43,367,989, forward strand.
AATGGATGTTAAAAGTGTATTTTTAAATGGTTTCATAAATGAACTAGTCTATGTTGATCAACCTCCTAGGTTTGAAGACCGTAGATATCCTAATCATATTTATAGATTGTCCAAGGCGCTATATGGGCTTAAGCAAGCCCCAAGAGCTTGGTATGAGTGCCTTCAGGATTTCCTCATTGAGAAGGGCTTCACCATTGGGAAGGTTGACACCACACTATTCACTAAGAAGCTTGATGGAGAAATCTTTATTTGTCAAGTATATGTTGATGATATCATTTTTGGATCATCAAATGAAGATTATTACAAAGAGTTTGGTGAATTAATGTCAAAAGAGTTTGATATGTCTATGATTGGAGAGCTTACATTCTTTCTTGGTTTTCAAGTCAAGCAAATGAGAGAGGGGATTTTCATTTCTCAAGAAAATTATACCAAGGATCTTCTCAAGAGATTCAATATGGATGAATGTAAGCCAATCAAGACAACAATGCCATCTAATGGACATCTCGACCTAGATGAGGGAGGTAAATCGGTTGATCAAACTCTCTACCATTCTATGATTGGTAGTTTATTGTACTTGACCACATCTAGTCCTAACATCATGTTTAGTGTGTGTAGGTGTGCTAGATTTCAAGCTAGTCCTAAGGAGGCTCACATGGTTGCCGTTAAATGAATCCTTAGGTGCCTTAAGCACATACCAAGCATTGGTCTTTGGTATCCCAAATGAGCTAGATTTCAACTAGTTGGCTATTCCGATTTGGATTATGCCGGTTGCAAAATTGATAGAAAAATCACATCTAAAGGGTGCCACTTGCTTGGTAGATCACTAGTGTCTTGGTCCTCCAAGAAGCAAAATAGTGTGGCTTTGTCCATCGCCGAAGCGGAATACATTACCGTGGATGCTTGTTGTGCACAAATTCTTTACATGAAGCAAACTTTGCTAGACTATGGTGTAGTTCTAGAAAAGGTATGTCTTTTGTGTGACAATGAGAGCACGATAAAGCTTGCGAATAATCTGGTTCAACACTCTCGCACCAAGCACATAGATATCCGCCACCACTTTCTTAGAGATCATGTTGCCAAGAATGATATATCACTAGAAGGTGTAAGGACCGAGGATTAATTGGCGGATATCTTCACTAAACTGCTAGATGAGGCTACATTTTGTCAGTTGAGGAATGAGCTCAATGTGCTTCATTTTAGTAACTTCACTAAATAATAAGCTTGTGTTGTCCCTTGCATTGCATTATAATATAAAACGTGTTTAATTTTTGGTAATGCACTTAGGGCTTATCTAACATGGTTAAGATAACCATCAAAAAGCATGTGAAGAAGCTTAACCTTGGATCAAACTTGACAAGCAACTAGAATTACTTTCAAGTATTGCATTGCATATGCATGTGTGTTGCTTTGTCATTTCTTTTCAATTATCCTTTTATTGGCTATTTTCTTAAAAAGAATGATAGCCCAAGGCAAAATATTTTGAAAAATTTGAGGGTTTGAGGGAGGTCTCTCACATCAGTCGTAATTGGTGTTTATTTGTGTCTTATTAAAGTTGGGACTTGATTGAGAAAAGGCAGCATGAAGGAAATTTGAAGATTCGCTAGAAAATGGCGACCGGACACTACACCGGACTCTGGTTCTAGCGTCCGGTCAGTTCATAGGAAGTGAACCGATGCAACATAGGAGTGACCGGATGCTAAAATAGTGCTCATCCTACGTCTGATGTGAAGGTGACCCTGCGTTCAGTCAAACAAAGAAGATGAACTCAGGATCGACCGAACTCTAGCTACGTCCGATCAAGCGTAATCGGACGTGTCCGGTCGTGAATTGAGGGGTTTTGGACCTCTCTATTGTCAATCGGACTCTAGGTGGCAGCGTCTGATCGTTGCCACCGGCGTCCGGTCACTAGAAATCGACTGGATCTAGATTTATTTCCTTTTCTTATCTGACACGGGGGGCCACCATATATATCCCCGACGCCGTATGCTGCACCTCTCCTGCTCATGCCCTAACCCCCATGCTGCCTTGACCTAGCTGTGCCCGCGCCTTTGCTTGCTGTAATGTCGTCGCGCCATCTTGCCCGTGCTCGAGCCTTGCTTCATGCCGCCATGCAGCCATGCTCGTGCCCACACCTATGACCTCCACCATTGCGCTCCTATGCCCACGTTCCCATGCCTCAACTGTCGCACCGCTACATCCACGCCCGCATAGCCCTGCTGCATGCACCCACGCCTCCTGCCCGAGCCGCCACGGCCCCTATAGTTGTGCTCCACGCCGCACACCAGCACCATCCACTACCTCGCACGCCTGCATTGCACTACCATCGTGTTTCCTTGGCTGCCGCACCACTTTGCGTCAGAACCCTAACCCTAGTTGTACATTGCCGATTCCGATGGTGCCCCATGGTCCTTTCCTCTGCTGATTGGTCATCGGATCATCGAATTTCATCAGGTAGCAAGCCATCATTTTCAATTTCTTATCTACTGCTTGCTTCTTATGGTTTCACACCTCTAGATGAATATTGTGATTATTTATATATCCTATCTATTCTATCGTGTAGCGAGTCGGTGCTCTTGTGATTGTCTTTGCAATTGTCAGTAAACTTGGGGCCAAGCCCACAAGTACGGATCGAGGCCAAGCCTCGTGAGTGTCAGTTGGCATTGTTAGTGGTAGTAATTCTCTTCAGCTACAGCAATGGCATGTTGCAAGAATGTCAAAAGTGATCCCGGCGATGAGGATCCAAGGCCTCTGCCTTGCCTGACTGCTCAGGAAAAAGGAAAGGCGAAAAAGACAATTACAAAGAAGAAGCGCAAGTTTGCTGATGTGGAGATAGAGAGAGCAGTAGCAGTGGCAGCCACCACAGAGCAAGTAGAGAGAGGTGGATCGAGGGGTGGCATTCGCATTGCTGATCAGTTGTCACTAGCATAGAGGGCCGCCGTCGAGGGGACTAAGACTCTTCATGGTAGTCCACCTAGGACTGTCATGTTAGGAGGATGGCATGTCTCTTTAGAGGAGAGTCAGTCTCAAGGGGAGATAGAGCAGTAGACATAGCCAATGGAGCAGACAGAGGGTACTCAACAGATAGAGTAGACTAAGGAGACAGAGCAGGCAACACAGCCACAGCTTTGATGCTCTGGTCGTACACGCACTCAGGTGTCACCGAGGCCTAAGACATAGAGGAGGGGCTCTCGTCCACCTCCCAGACCATAGGGTCTGCCTCCAGTGGTTCACCTTGACCTCAGGGACACCACAGCCAGATAGGTGCAGCAGCTCCGCTCTGTCCAGTTTGAGGATCGATTTCTGCTAAGGCGGGATGAACGTGCTTCAGAGCACTTCTATATAGTACTGCAGAAGGATTTCTATAATGCTTATCTTAATAATGGAGTTGCCTTTAGAACTCAGAGAGTCTGCTCCATAGAGTCCCTAGTTGCAGCTGTAGGCGAGCAGATCCGTCCTCACCTTTCGTATCTACCAAGCCAGACAGATCTTCTTTGATGGACTGGCCGCTTTGTTCCATCATGGGTCCGTGAGTTCTACTCCTCTCTTTGGATTGACCTGAGGCATAGATTCATACACTTTGCTTTTAGAGGCCATGACTACATGCTCCATAGTTCGAGGGTTAGAGAGATTCTCAGGATTCTAGAGTCACCTATTCACCATCACTTCCAGCAATAGAGGGTCAAACTGCTCAGAGTTCAGGGTCAGAGGATGCTGCTGCTTAGTTTTAGATTTCTCACCACACCTCAGCGCCCGACTCGACTGCTCCTATCCCACCGCCCGACCCTTAGGTTTTGGTGCTTGATCCCAAAGGGGGAGAGGGAGTGAGTATGTTAGATCTAGGGGGAGCATGTGATTCGTTTCTTTATGTGTGATACTTTGTGTATTCACGTTTTCTTTCTTGCATTGCATTACATACTTGTGATGGTGAGACTTATGTGACTTGTGTGCTCTCTACATTGATATCTTTATATATGTCATGTCACTTTGGTTATGCTCATTTGCTTTGCTTCCATGTTTTACTCCAATTCAAATGAGCTTTACTTTATGTACTCATGCTTAATTCATATCTATTGAGTACACCATGTTGGCTTGGGTCATATAAGCATGTCTAACCCTTTTGCTCTTATTGTCAAAAGCTTATATGAACCAAGCATGTTGAAAACCTCACTCATCTCTTCTACATACTCAAGGTTGTGTTGTCATCAATCACCAAAAAGGGGGAGATTAAAAGTATCTAGGCCCCTAGTTGGGTTTCGGTGATTAATGATGACACGAGATTACTATGACTAACGTGTGTTTTGTAGAGGCAATTTGAGTTAGGTCATGGTAATGGCAATTGATTGGGCAATCATGGTTGTCATGCCCCCGTCGATGGAAATTGTTTCGGTTTTTAAAGGATGGATGACAAGGTTAAGGATGAACTAGTTCTAAGTGTCGTTTGGTGTTGAAGAGACACTTAGAATAATTGAGGACTTTGTTTTTCCTTTATCCATACTATTAAGGGGGGTATGGACCAGTAGCTTGACCTAGGTGAGTCTAGTGGGTTAGATGTGGTGCACACTTATCAAACCTAGCACTAGGTAGCTCAGGAGTAGCCCTAAGATCAATTGGAGCAAACTTCATTCACATAGGATTTCGAGTTGGAAGCGAATGGAGGGTCAAATGATTGATCAGAGGCTGGTGTAGTTATGACCAGACGCTAGAGGGTGAGTCCAGTCAGTTCATTTGATCTAATGAAGTCATCTGGTACTGACCAGACACTGAGTGAAAGTGGATCGGACGTAGGGTGCCAGTGTCCGGTTAACTCTAGAGAGGTTTCAGAGAGGAAATTTCTTGACCGGACATGTTAGGTTAGTGCTGATCGGACGCATTAGGTCAGTGCTGACCAGACGCTGGTCAGGATCCGGTAACTGACCGAATGCTGAAATAGTGAAGTGACCAGACTCTGGGTGTCAGCATTCGGTCAACATCAGTAAGGTTCCAGAGAGTGTTTTTCATGACCAGACAAGTCCGGTCAGTGCTGACCGGACGCTGGTCAGAGTCCGGTCAGAACTTAATGGCTCTTTCTAACATAGTGGCGGGGATAACCTGACCTAGAGCATCTGGTCACCCTGACCAGAGCATCCGGTCACCCCACAAAGTGCTGACTCAGCCTCCCAACGATTTGTTTTGAATGAGGGGTATAAATACTTACTCCTACTCGTCCAAGGGAGCTCTCTTGCCCATTTGTTCAGCTGAGAAACACCCTTGAGAGTGCAAAGGAGAGCAAGAGCCTAGTGAGGTGATTGAGATTTGAGAATCCAAGATTAAGGTCCTCATTAGTGCAAGGAGAGTAGCAAGTGTGCATCCACCCTTCTCATTAGACTTGTCGTGGTCAAGTGAGAGTTTGTGCTTGTTACTCTTGGTGATTATCATCACCTAGATGGCTCAGTGGTGATTGGGAGTTTGGTGATCATCCTGGCGGAGCTTGTGGATGACCCAACTCAAGTTGTGAGCGGTTGTGGGTGATTCACCATAATGGAGTGTCGAAGAATCAGCCCATAGAGAGCACTTGATACTTGCGCGGATCATGGGTGAGCTACACCCTTGCACGAGGTGCTCCAACGAGGACTAGTGGGGACTGGGAATACCGAGAGAAAGAAATGATGACTAGGAGTGAAAGAATGAGAGAGAATAAGGGGGGAGTTGCTTTTATAGCTAGGTAAGTCAATCCAACAAACAATAATACTCCAAATCAATCCAAGGTTCAAGAATAATCGGGCCACCATCGTGCTGGCCCATTAACCATGCTGTGCACATGCCAGCACTATGGGCCGAACCTTCGACCCAGGCATGGCCCTAAATCGTGCCCGTGCCTGGCACTAACACTATGGACATCATGTCATGCCGCGCTAGTGTCGTGCTTTTTCAGGCCAGGCCCATCGTGCCTGGCCCATTTGGCCATCTATAATGACCACCGCTGACAGGTTGCTGTCGAAGGCCACTCCATATAGGGATGATAGATCCATAATTTGGGAGCAAGCAGAGCCAAACCAAATGAGAAAAAACCTCCCATAAATAATATCTTATTCAAATAACATTCCTATAGCTTGCTCATCCTAGAAAAAGTCAATGATCCCTAAAGGATTAGAGTTTCCAAACTGACCCTTAGTTTTCCACTCTTTTTCCTTTGCGTTCGGGTGTGACTAAACGAGCCGAGTACATGGCACTTGTATAAACATATATACCATGTTTGGACCAATTAGCTACTAATAATTATCTAGCTAATAGTTCATAGCTAATATTAGTAAAGTACTAGTTGTTAGTTGAGTATTAGCTACACTTTTGGATCCAAAGAGCTAATTATTAGCAGCTAACAATTAGCTAAACTATTGACTAGACTTTTGGATCCAAAGAGTTAATTATTAGCAACTAACTATTAGCTTTATGAATCCAAACAAGGTCATAATATATGGTTTGTTGAACAGTTAAGGGCATGTCTGATCACCTAAATTAGTTGTTAGATTTATTCTCTTCTGTTAATAGGAGGTGCTGCTATTTGCTGGCCAATATGGCTTACAAGGAATGAAATTGTTTTTGATACATGCAAACCTAAAACTTTTTTACATGTTTTATCTAGGGGAATACATTGGTTACGTCATTGGGCACAAGTGTGAAAGCATCTAGGCCCCTAGTTGGATTTCGGTGATTAATGTCAATACAAGATTACTATGACTAACGTGTGTTTTGCAGAGACAATTAAGTTAGGTCATGGTAATAGAGATCGATTGGGCAATCGAGGTTGTCATGCCCCTACGATGGAAATCGTTTCGGTTTTCAAAGGATGGACGACAAGGTTAAGGATAACTAGTTCTAAGTGTCGATTGAAGTTGGAGAGACACTTAGAGTAGTTTAGGACTTTGTTTTTCCTTTGGCCGTACTATGAAGGGGGGTATGAACGGGTAGCTTGACCTAGTTGAGTCTAGTGAGTTAGGTGTGGTGCACACTTGTTAAAACTAGCTCTAGGTAGCTCCTATGAATGCCTAAGATCTTTTGGAGCAAACTTCATTCACATATGTTCGGAAGTTGGAAGTGAATGGAGGGTCAAAACACTGACCGGACGCTGGCTCCGGTGCGACCGAACGCTGGCCGCAGGGTCCGGTCAGTTCATTTGACCAAGGGGATCAAGTCTGGTTTGACCGGACGCTGGGAGGTCATGTGACCGGACACTGAGGGCCAGCGTCCGGTCGACTCCAGTAAAGGTCCAGACTTGGGAAAGAGTGACCGGACGCGTCCGGTCAGTGTGACCAGACCCTGAGTATCCAGCGTCCGGTCGTTTATAGTAAGCATCCAAGAGCGACCGAACGTGTCCAGTCGGTACTGACCGGACCCTGACAGCGTCCGGTCATCACTTGAAAACTGTTTCACGGGTTGAACTGACCGGAGCGTCCGGTCATCACGACCGGAGCGTCCGGTCATCCCGCAGAAGCTCATAACAGTTCGTTTTTTAAGCTGGCTTATAAATAGAAGCTCCACTCGTGAGTGGAGTATCTTTTGCTCATTCCAACAGCTGAGAAACACGTTTGTGAGTGCCAAAAAGAGCAAGGTCCTAGTGAGGTGTTTGTGATTCGAGAATCCAAGAGAGTAGCCTCACTAGCAAATCAAGAGTAGCAAAGTGTGCATCCATCTTCTCATTAGGCTTCGCATGGTCAAGTGAGAGTTCGTGCTTGTTACTCTTGGTGATCGCCATCACCTAGACGGCTTGGTGGTGATTGGGAGTTTGGTGTTTACCCGGCGGAGCTTGTGGGTGACCCAACTCAAGTTGTGAGCGGTTTTGGGTGATTCGCCGCGACGGAGTGTCGAAGAATCAACCCGTAGAGAGCACTTGATCCTTGCGCGGATCAAGGGGGAGCTACACCCTTGCGCGGGTGCTCCAACGAGGACTAGTGGGGAGTGGCGACTCTCCGATACCTCGGCAAAACATCGCCGCGTTCCTCTCTCTCTCTCTATTTACTTTGAGCACTTACTTTGAGCATTTACTTTGAGCAATTCAATACTTGTTTTCATTTCCATAAGAATTGCTTGCTAGAGTAAGTTTGGAACTTAGGTTGAGAGGTTGTTGTGCATTAGTTTGATATAAACACTTTTCTAGGCACAAGGGGTTAATTAGGCTATCCGTAGGATTTGATTATTGCAAGAAAATTTAGAATTAGCCCAATTCACCCCCCCTCTTGGGCATCTTGATCCTTTCAATTGGTATCAGAGCCTCGTGCTCACGTTTTTAAGCTTAATCGCTTAGAGCAAGATGTCTCATGGGGATGGTCCTCCTCCTATCTTTGAGGGAGATGATTTTCCATATTGGAAAATCCGCATGGAGGCTTACTTAGAAGCTCTAGATGTTGGAATTCTTAGAGCCGCCTCTCAAGGGTTCCCCGCACCTAGGAATGCCGCACAACTTCAAGGCGATGAACTAAATTATGAAAAATGGAATGCAAAGGCTCGCAACACCATCTTTAGAGGCCTTTGCAAAGATGTGTTCAATCGTGTAAGGAACCACAAAGACGCCCATGCACTATGGTCGGATGTTTGTGCGCTCCATGAGGGAACCAAGAGTGAGCGTGAGGAATGCTATCATCTTGTGATTAAAAAGCTAAATTCTTTTGAGATGTTTCCCAAAGAAAGTGCTAATGAGATGTATTCTCGATTAAATGTTCTTGTAGAGGAAGTCAATGGGCTTGGACTCACTCAAATGTCACCATCCGACGTTGTGAGAAAAATCTTGAGTGTCCTCCCCATTGACAAATATTGGCACATTGTGACCGTGCTACATCAAGGTGATCTTTCCGCTGCTACACCGACACAAATCTTGGGAAAGATCAATGCTCATGAGATGTACATGCACATCACACCACAAGATGGCTCATCTTCTACAAAGAAGAAAGAGAAAGACTTAGCATTCAAAGCTAGCCAAGACAAGGGCAAAGCAAGACTTGAGTATGAGAGCTCAAGTGATGAAGATGATGAAGAAAGCCTTGCCCTCATGGTGAAAAAGACCACCAAGATGCTAAAAAGGCTAAACAAGAGTGGCATCAAGTTTGATGGCAAAAAGAAGAAGTTCTTCACTAGCTCAAGAAGAAAGCCAATCTCTGAGATGGATTGCTACAATTGTGGCGAACTTGGTCATCTAGCTCATCAATGCACAAAGCCCAAGAAAGACAAGTTCAAGAACAAGGGCAAGAAAGATGATTCAAGTGATGAAGATGAAAAGAAGAAGAACAAGCCATACAAGAAGAGAGATGGCAAAAAGAGGGAGTTCTACAAGAAGAAGAAGAGTGGCAAGGCCTATATTGTCGGTGATTGGCTCACGGACATTGATTCATTAAGTGGATCATCCGATGATGATAGTGACGATGAAAAGGTGGCCGCCATTGCTATTGATCTTGCATCTTCACCACCACCATCGCCATCATCCTCTACACACCTATGCCTTATGGCCAAAGGTGAACGCAAGGTAACTAAGAGTGGTGATAGTAGTGATGATGAACATGCTAGTGATGATAGTGATAGCAATGATGATGACTCACCTACTTATGATGATCTTGTCAAAATACTTAGAAAATATACTAAGATCATTAGAAAGAGTAGAGCTACAAATGAAAAGCTTGAAGCTAAAAATGATTCACTCTTAGCTAAGTGTGATACATTAGAAAAGGCTAATGATGAGCTCAAGGAAACAAATGATTCTATATCATCCAAACTCAAGGAGCTCAAATCTTCTAAGAAAGAGCTTAAAGATAAAAATGATAAACTTGAGTGGGTACACAATGAGCTTATCACTAGTCACAATAAGCTAAAAGATGAATATGCAACTCTAAAGATCAATTATGATACCCTTATTATTGCACAAGAATTCTTACCAAATGAGCCACATGATGCTACTAACCATGTTGTTAAGATTGACATAGCTACCTCATGTGATGACTTAATTGATGAAAGCATTGAGCATGGATCTAGTAGCAAGGGCAAGCAAGTGGTTGAATGCAATGACTATAATGAGTATGTCAAGCTCAAGAGTAACAATGAGAAGCTCATGAAAGATCTTGAAGAGATGAAAAGTCACAACACCATTGTGCTAGAAACTCTTGATCATGACAAAGAGGTGATCCTTGAGAATGAGAAGTTAAAAGAAGAAATCAAGAAACACAAGGAGGAGAAGAACAATGATATTCTCAAGGAAGAGAACAAGAAGCTCAAGATGGAGAAAGAGCATCTCAAGGTGGGATTGAGCAAGTTTGCTAGAGGCAAGCATCTCCAAAGTGAGCTACTCATGAATACCGTCATGAAGATGGATAGAAGTGGCATTGGATATATGGCAAGTGTAGAGAAGAAGAAGGCTCAAGCTCAACACCAACAATCAAAGCCAAAACCAAAGCCAAAGAGATGTTTTGAATGTGGACAAGAAGGCCATTTTGCTCATGAGTGTTAAACTCCACCACCACAACCCTTGCCCAAGTATGCTAGACCTTTGCTTTCAATGCTCACTACATGCTTAGAAAAGATTCGAGTGGAAAGATGAAAGTCATGTTCTTAGGTCCCCCCAACAAGAGTAGGCCTAAGAAAATTTGGGTGGCTAAGTCACTTGTTGAGAAGGTGAAGGGCCCTCAACAAGCTTGGATCCCTAAAGCTTGAATCTCTTGTGTGTAGGTGAACTACAAGACCGGTGGAAGTCATTGGGTTATTGATAGTGGTTGCACTCAACATATAACCGGTGATCCTCGTATGTTCACCTCACTAGATGAAGATGTAGATGGACAAGAGAAAATAACATTTGGAGATAATTCAAAGGGCAAGGTCAAAGGATTGGGCAAAGTGGCAATATCAAATGATCATTCCATCTCAAATGTGCTCTATGTTGCTTCATTGAGTTTCAACTTGCTATCCGTTGGTCAATTGTGTGATCTTGGCTTCCAATGCTTGTTCACCGAGAAGGAGGTAGTTGTATCTAAGGTAGATGACAATCAAGTGATATTCAATGGATTTAGATACAACAACTTATATCTAGTTGACTTCACTTCCGAAGATGCAAACTTGAAGACTTGCCTATTCACCAAAACAACACTTGGGTGGCTATGGCATAGAAGGCTTGCTCATGTTGGGATGAGCTCACTCAAGAAGCTTATGAAGAATGATTTGGTGAGAGGGTTGAAGGATGTGAAGTTTGAGAAGGACAAGCTTTGTAGTGCATGTCAAGGCGGCAAGCAAGTTGCAAACACTCATCCAACCAAAGCTTTCATGTCAACCACAAGAGTGCTAGAACTCCTACACATGGATTTATTCGGACCAACAACATACAAGAGTTTGGGAGGAAATCTCTATTGTCTTGTGATTGTGGATGACTATTCAAGATATACATGGGTGTTCTTTCTTCATGATAAATCCGAAGTTGTATCTTGTTTCAAGAAGTTTGCCAAGAGAGCACAAAATGAATTTGAAGTGAAGCTCAAGAAGATAAGAAGTGACAATGGCAAAGAGTTTGACAACACAAACATAGAAGCTTATTGTGATGAAGTTGGAATCAAACATGAAGTCTCCGCAACCTATACTCCTCAACAAAATGGTGTAGTTGAGAGGAAGAACCGGACTTTGATCACTCTTGCAAGGACAATGCTAGATGAGTACAACACCCCCGAAGCTCTATGGGCGGAAGCAATCAACACCGCATGTTATGCATCCAACCGCCTATTTCTTCAAAAGTTCCTTGTCAAGACACCATATGAGTTGCTCAATGGGAAGAAGCCGGACGTCTCCTTCTTTAGGGTGTTTGGTTGCAAGTGCTACATCTACAAGAAGCGGCAACACCTAGGGAAGTTTCAAAGGCGTTGTGATATAGGTTTTCTTGTTGGTTACTCATTGAAGTCCAAAGCATATAGAGTATTTAATCATGCCACCGGCTTGGTTGAAGAAACATATGATGTGGAATTTGATGAATCTAACGGCTCCCAAGGAGCACATGAGAATCTTGATGATGTAGGTGATGAACCATTGAGGGAGGCTATGAAGAATATTCCGGTGGGAGACATCAAGCCAAAAGATGATGAAGATGATGTACAAGTCATTAACCAACCCTCTTCATCAAATGTACCACAAGATGATGATAAAGTTGGGAGAGTAGAAAATGAAGATACTCACATCTCCCATGAGCAAATGGTGGTACAAGCACAAGATGTTGATGCTCCACAACCTCCTCCTCAAGTGGTCAATAGAAGAAATACACCTCTCCTACAAGATCATCCACAAGATCTCATCATAGGGAGTCCAACAAAGGGGGTGATGACTAGATCTCAAAAACTTACCTCATTTATTGCTCATCACTCTTTTGTCTCTTGCTATGAGCCTACCAAGGTAGAAGAAGCTCTAAAAGATCTGGATTGGATCAATGCCATGCATGAAGAGTTGAACAACTTCACTCGCAATGAAGTATGGAATCTTGAAGAGCGACCAAAAGGTGCAAGAGTGATTGGAACAAAGTGGGTGTTCCGCAACAAGCAAGATGATCAAGGTGTTGTTGTGAGGAACAAGGCAAGACTAGTGGCAAAGGGGTTCTCTCAAGTTGAAGGTTTGGACTTTGGAGAAACCTTTGCACCGGTTGCAAGATTAGAAGCCATCCGTATCCTTCTTGCATATGCATCACATCATGAAATGAAACTATATCAAATGGATGTGAAAAGTGCATTCTTAAATGGCTTTATTAATGAACTAGTCTATGTTGATCAACCTCCCGGGTTTGAAGACCCTAGATATCCTAATCATGTTTATAGGTTGTCCAAGGCACTATATGGGCTTAAGCAAGCCCCAAGAGCTTGGTATGAGCGCCTTCGGGATTTCCTTATTGAGAAGGGCTTCACCATTGGGAAGGTCGACACCACACTATTCACCAAGAAGCTTGATGGGCATATCTTCATTTGTCAAGTATATGTTGATGATATTATCTTTGGATCATCAAATGAAGACTCATGCAAAGAATTTGGTGAATTGATGTCTAAGGAGTTCGAGATGTCAATGATTGGTGAGCTTACATTCTTTCTTGGTTTTCAAGTCAAACAAATGAAAGAAGGCATCTTCATCTCTCAAGAGAAATACACAAAAGACCTTCTCAAGAGATTCAAGATGGATGAATGTAAGCCAATCAAGACCCCAATGCCTACCAATGGACATCTCGACCTAGATGAGGGAGGTAACTCAGTTGATCAAACTCTCTACCGCTCTATGATTGGTAGCTTGTTATATTTAACCGCATCTAGGCCCGACATCATATTTAGTGTGTGTATGTGTGCTAGGTTTCAAGCTAGTCCTAAGGAAACATATTTAATTGCCGTAAAAAGAATCCTTAGGTATCTTAAGCACACTCCAAGCATTGGCCTTTGGTATCCCAAAGGAGCTTTATTTGAATTAATTGGCTATTCCGATTCGGATTACGCCGGATGCAAAGTTGATAGAAAGAGCACATCCGGAGGGTGCCATTTGCTTGGTAGATCACTTGTGTCTTGGTCCTCCAAGAAACAAAATAGTGTGGCTTTGTCCACCGCCGAAGCGGAATACATTGCCGCGGGTGCTTGTTGTGCACAAATATTATACATGAAACAAACTTTACTAGACTATGGAGTAGTTCTAGAGAAAGTACCTCTTTTGTGTGACAATGAAAGTGCGGTGAAAACTTGCAAATAATCCGGTTCAACACTCTCGCACCAAGCATATAGATATCCGCCATCACTTTCTAAGAGATCATGTAGCTAAAAATGATATATCACTAGAAGGTGTAAGATCCGAAGATCAATTAGCGGATATCTTCACTAAACCGCTAGATGAAGCTATATTTTGTAGATTGCGAAACGAGCTCAATGTACTTGATTTTAGTAACTTCACAAAAAATTGAGCTTGTGTTGTCTCTTGCATTCATTGTAATATACAACATGTTTAATTTGTGGAAATGCATATAGGGCTTGTCTAACATGGTTAAGATAACCGCCGAAAAGCATGTGAAGAAGCTTAACCTTGGATCAAACTTGACAAGCAACTAGATTTACTTACAAGCATTACATATGCATGATTGTTGTTTTGTCGTTGTGTTCCATTTGCCCTCTTGTTGCTTATTTTCTTAAAAAGAATTATAGCCTAAGGCAAAATACTTTGAAAAATATGAGGGTTTAAGAGAGGTGACTCACATCAGTCCCAATTGGTGTTTATTTGGATCTTATTTAAGTTGGGACTTGATTGGGAACAGGCAGCGCAAAGGAAGTTTGAAGATTTGCTGGAAAAGGTGCACCGGACGCTGCACCGGACGCTACTGTCCAGCGTCCGGTCAGTTCACAGGAGGTGAACTGCTGTTGAAGGAGTGACCGGACGCTGCGTCTGTGCGTCCGGTCAGAAAGGGTTCAGCGTCCGGTCGATCGGAGGAAGATCAAATTGTACTGACCGGACCCTGCCTGCGTCCGGTCATGGACCACCGGACGCGTCCGGTCCGATTCCAGAGGATTTGGACCTCTCTGGAATCGACCGGACGCTGGGTGGTAGCGTCCGGTCGCTACCACCGGAGCGTCCGGTCAGTGGATCTCGCGCGCTTAAGGACTCTTTTCCGTTTCCTTTTCTGTCGCGTTTTGGGGGTTATTTATCCGAACCTTTTTTCTTCTTCCTTGATCTAAGCCCGACCGCAGCCGTGCCCTAGCCCACGCGCCACCAAGCCGCGCCGCCTCTGCCCCCTCGCCGCTCCTCCGCCCCCTCTCCTCGCCTCCCTCCCCTCTCTCGCCTCTCTCCTGCCTCCCTCCTCCCTCTCCCTGCCTCCTCCGCTCCCGCGCCTCCTGTGCCTGCCCAGCCCACCGCCAGCCGCCTCCTCGTGCCCTACAGCCAAGCCACCACGCTAGCTCGACTCTGCAGCACCGCGCCAGCCACCTCGCGCTGAAGTTCGCTGCTCCACCGTTGCCAGGTTGCTCGTCTTCACGCCAAGTGCTCTTGCCCTATCCTCCCATTGGTTGGTAAGGCGAGTTCTGCGTTTCAATCTTGATCTCCAATTGTGATCTAGATCAATTCTAAATGCACTGGTTTCCAATTGCATTCAGGGCGTTTGACCTCACCCTAGCCCAGTTCCGAGGATCCCCCACGTGACATCTTATCTCTTCTCGGTTCGCTGTTTGTCAGGTAGAAAGCCATTCGATTCAATTTCGCATCTACATTGCTTCTCTGCTAGGGTTTCGTATCTATTAGACATATGGTATTTATTTGTATATCCATCTATTCTATCGTGCAGCGAGTCGGTTCCGTTGTGGATCAATTGGCAGTTGGCAGTCAACTCGGAGCCAAGCTCGCGAGTAAGGATCGAGGCCAAGCCTCGTAAGCGGCAGTATTGACAGTTGATCTCCATCAGCGGCAGTTCACCATCTTGTCAGCTCAGATGGCTCGCACCAAGAATGTTGGTGGTGGCCCAGGTGATGATGATCAGAGGCCCCCGCCTCATCAGCCAGCCGGATCTAAAGGCAAGTCAACCAAGCAGGTAACATCCAAGAAGCGGAAGTACCCCGACGCAGAGACAACTAGAGCAGCAGCTGTTGCAGAGGCCACAGAGCGTGCCGAGAGAGGTGGCACCCGCAGCGGAATTGTCATTGCAGATCAGCCAGTTTCACCCGCAGTCAGAGCTGCGATTGAGGAGGTTGAGCGTCGTCACGGTAGTCCAGCTGGGACTGCCACGCTTGCAGGACGATGGGTTGCCATTGAGGAGGGTCCATCAGCACAGCAGCAGCCTCCACCAGCAGAGCCTCAGCCAGCCCAGGAGACTCAGGAGAGTCAGGAGACCGAGCCAGCACCTTAGCTACGCCGCTCGAGTTGTACCAGTGCTGCAGTTGCACCGAGGCCAGCTACACAGCGCAGGGGTTCATGCCCTCCGCCCAGACCACAGGGTCCGCCTCCAGTGGTTCACCTCGACTTGAGGGCCGCTACAGCCAGGCAGGTTCAGCAGCTGCGGTTTGTTGAGTTTGAGGTCTGGTTTCCTCCGAGGAGGGATGAGAGAGCAGCTGAGGGGTTCTACACGCCACTACAGGAGGATTTCTACAATGCATATCTAAACAGTGGGGCAGTGTTCAGATCATAGAGGGTCTGTCCGATAGAGTCCATTGTGGGAGCAGCCGAAGAGGGGATTCGGCAATATTTGTCATATTTGCCAGGACTGTCAGATCTGATTGGACGGACAGGGATATATGTACCTTCTTGGGTTCGTCAGTTTTATGCCTCGCTCTACATTGATCCTCATCACAGATTCATTCACTTTGCCTTCAACGGCAAAGACTATAGAGTGACGAGTAGCAGGGCCAGAGAGATACTGAGACTACAGGAGCAGCCTGTAAGGATGCATGAGGTTTGCTATGGACATCAGGAGCCTCCCAGGCGTCCTCATGGAGGGTTGGTGCCCCCTACAGACTTAGTGTGCCATTGCTTCAAGGAGCCGTTTGGTGAGGGGTCGAGCAGGAACCCCAGTGACTTGACTCCTACAGCGAGGATACTAGAGGCCATCATCAGGAGGACATTGCTTCCCAGGTTGGGATACAGGGAGGGCCTGACTCGCTTACAGCTCTGGCTTCTCAATGCCATTATGCAGATGACAGTGTTTGACATCTGGGACCTCCTTCTTTCAGAGATGGAGGATACTATAGCTGAGGGATTCAAGGGTCGCAGGCAGCTTCCCTATGCTCACTGGATCACGTTTCTCATCCGCAGAGTTGTGATTGATAAGCCCCCTAGCATGATGGATGAGTATACAGGTGCCACTACGGAGTTCCCAGCTTATAACCTGTCACAGAGGATCAGACACGCCACTCCTCCGGCACCCAGACAGCCTAGCCATCGTCCCGACGTGCCAGAGTCCGCAGCTCAGCAGGACGAGATCATCAAAGGGATTGCAGCCACTGAGGAGGCAGAGCTAGAGGCACAGCAGGAGGTGAGTGAGTATAGTGATAGCTCCGACGATGACGACCAGCCTATACCTCAGATGCCTCCACGCAGACACGATGTAGAGGCAGGTAGCTCCAGTTCTGCTCCACCAGCTCCACAGACAGACCCCGCTCTCATTGCTATTCTTGAGCGGATGCAGCAGGATTAGACACGACAGGCACAGGAGACTGCTACAAACTTCGCACAGTTTCAGGCTCGTCAGGACGAGTTTTAGCGGCAGCAGCAGCTCCTTCAGCACCAGCAGTTACTTATGCAGCAGCAGCTCATGGGATTCATGCAACATGTAGTGACAGCCATTGGGATCCCACTACCACAGACTTCGCCCCAGCTTGCACAGCCTCCTACCACTTCGACGACTCCAGCAGTATAGCCTATCGGGCTTCAGAGTTAGGGACAGCCTCCAGCTCAGTTTCCTTCACCTCCTATATAGGTGTCCCAGTGGTTAGCCTCACCTGGTGTAGCCCCACAGTTCACTCCTTATCACACGGGTTTCTCACCAGAGCAGACGTCCTCACTATTCGTGCCTGAGTCATCAGTCTCCAGGAGTCTTGGAGCATCTTTCAGTGAGTTGACCGGCATGCCTACCCCGCCTCACATGCATACTGCCAGTCAGTCTACAGCCGCTCCAGCTATCATGACTACTCAGCGGCTCCCCTCGTCTGTCGCCTCGTCAGATCCTACGACAGACATACTTGCAGCTTCACAGGCAGCACCAGCTCAGACCCAGACCGCTTCAGCGACACTTCCTGCTTCAGAGGGTCAGTCAGTTCAGAGCTCAGGGTCAGATGATGATGGCGCCTAGTTCCATCTTGCTCCACGTACTTCAGCGCCCGACTCGTCCGCTGCAGCCCCGCCATCCGACCCCTAGGTTTTGGTGTTTGACGCCAAAGGGGGAGAGGGTTTGAGTATGTAGACTTAAGGGGAGCGAGTTTCAGGGGGAGCTAGTTATCTAGTATTAGCTTATCATATACTTTTGGAGTTTTATTTGTGTGATACACTATTACTTATGCATTCGTGTGTTTACTTTCATGCATACTCTTATTTATATGTGATAGTGCTATCTACGTGGTTGTGATATTTGACATGTGTGACTTCTACTTTGCTTTATCTCTATGTCATATCACTTGTGGAATGCTCATTTGTTTTTGCTTCCGCGTTTACACTTCGAAGCAAATGAGTTTTGTTATTGGTACTCATGCTAAATTCATATCCTTTGAGTACATTGTTTTGGCTTGGGTCATATAAGCTTGACTAACTCTTTTGTTCTTATTGACAAAAGCTTATATGAACTAAGCCCATCAAAAACCTCACTCCATAACATACTCGAGGTGGTATTGTCATCAATCACCAAAAAGGGGGAGATTGAAAGCATCTAGGCCCCTAGTTGGATTTCGGTGATTAATGTCAATACAAGATTACTATGACTAACGTGTGTTTTGCAGAGACAATTAAGTTAGGTCATGGTAATAGAGATCGATTGGGCAATCGAGGTTGTCATGCCCCTACGATGGAAATCGTTTCGGTTTTCAAAGGATGGACGACAAGGTTAAGGATAACTAGTTCTAAGTGTCGATTGAAGTTGGAGAGACACTTAGAGTAGTTTAGGACTTTGTTTTTCCTTTGGCCGTACTATGAAGGGGGGTATGAACGGGTAGCTTGACCTAGTTGAGTCTAGTGAGTTAGGTGTGGTGTACACTTGTTAAAACTAGCTCTAGGTAGCTCCTATGAATGCCTAAGATCTTTTGGAGCAAACTTCATTCACATATGTTCGGAAGTTGGAAGTGAATGGAGGGTCAAAACACTGACCGGACGCTGGCTCCGGTGCGACCGGACGCTGGCCACAGGGTCCGGTCAGTTCATTTGACCAAGGGGATTAAGTCTGGTTTGACCGGACGCTGGGAGGTCATGTGACCGGACGCTGAGGGCCAGCGTCCGGTCGACTCCAGTAAAGGTCCAGACTTGGGAAAGAGTGACCGGACACGTCCGGTCAGTGTGACCGGACCCTGAGTATCCAGCGTCCGGTCGTTTACAGTAAGCATCCAAGAGCGACCGGACGCGTCCGGTCGGTACTGACCGGACCCTGACAGCGTCCGGTCATCACTTGAAAACTGTTTCGCGGGTTGAACTGACCGGAGCGTCCGGTCATCACGACCGGAGCGTCCGGTCATCCCACAGAAGCTCATAACAGTTCGTTTTTTAGGCTGGCTTATAAATAGAAGCTCCACTCGTGAGTGGAGTATCTTTTGCTCATTCCAACAGCTGAGAAACACGTTTGTGAGTGCCAAGAAGAGCAAGGTCCTAGTGAGGTGTTTGTGATTCGAGAATCCAAGAGAGTAGCCTCACTAGCAAATCAAGAGTAGCAAAGTGTGCATCCATCTTCTCATTAGGCTTCGCGTGGTCAAGTGAGAGTTCGTGCTTGTTACTCTTGGTGATCGCCATCACCTAGACGGCTTGGTGGTGATTGGGAGTTTGGTGTTTACCCGGCGGAGCTTGTGGGTGACCCAACTCAAGTTGTGAGCGGTTTTGGGTGATTCGCCGCGACGGAGTGTCGAAGAATCAACCCGTAGAGAGCACTTGATCCTTGCGCGGATCAAGGGGGAGCTACACCCTTGCGCGAGTGCTCCAACGAGGACTAGTGGGGAGTGGCGACTCTCTGATACCTCGGCAAAACATCGCCGCGTTCCTCTCTCTCTCTCTCTATTTACTTTGAGCACTTACTTTGAGCATTTACTTTGAGCAATTCAATACTTGTTTTCATTTCCATAAGAATTGCTTGCTAGAGTAAGTTTGGAACTTAGGTTGAGAGGTTGTTGTGCATTAGTTTGATATAAACACTTTTCTAGGCACAAGGGGTTAATTGGGCTATCCGTAGGATTTGATTATTGCAAGAAAATTTAGAATTAGCCCAATTCACCCCCCCTCTTGGGCATCTTGATCCTTTCAAAGTGGAACGGTGTGAAGAAAACAAAGAGGGCATCATTCATGTGTGCCGAACAAGGCTTTAAAATTCTTTGCTTCTTTCGGATGGCCTTTTAATGTTAGGATTGATTCTTAAGTTGGGTCAACTTTCTGTTTTGTCAAATGTTTGTAATAATTGGTTTGATTCCCTTGGTTAGTTGGTTACAAGGGATGAAACTAGATTTTATTCATTATTAAAAAAGTTGTCAATCCCATTAAAATTTAGTCATATTTTATCCAGATACATAGACTAGTCAGAGAGACTAACAACTAGTTGAGTTAGACTGGAAATTAGTTCATCTTTTAGTCCACCCGTTTATAGGCTGAAATGGATGGGATCAATCTTGTACCATTTACCTGCTTTCATCCCTATTTTTTTGAGAAAATACACTAACTGGACATGAAATGAGAGGGGATGCGCCGAGACCAAGACCGAAAACAATTGAGGATTTGAGGTTATCCTGCCATTGTTCTTGATATCTTGTTTTTGATGGGGATATTCCGTTTTTCATCTCACAATGCTTGGTTAGCAAACTTCCCTCCCCTTAGGACTCACGCTCTCAACCCTTAGTTGCCGCTTCTCTTCATGCACTACTGCCGCCGCACTTCACTGCATTGAATTGTATCCATAGCTTCGCTAGTCCTTGGTCATCTCGGCACCTCTTACCATCGTAAGCAGCGTAGCTGCAACCTATCATGTGCTGTTGCGAGCTATGGCGTATGATGAATGGGTGGTGTTGTCGCTGATTCTTGAGCAGACACGGTTGAGTCGGTGTGTCGCTACCTCTACTCACACCATGATGATGGATACGGTCCACGGCCGTTCCCGTTGTTGATGTATGTGTAATGTCAAATTGTGTATTGTAGTATTGTAATACATGAATTACGAGGTGTAGTATGTCATACTGAGTTGTGACTCTATGAGGTGCACCATATGGTACACCGTCAATTTAGCTCATGCCATGCGGCATAATTCAGCTTAAGTTCTCACTTACGGTCTTGTTTGTGTCTTTTTTTTGACCAGTATACCATTTTCGTATAACTGTATATCCTGCTACCGCTACCGCTCCTGGCTATCCTACTCTCGCTATCGGTGAAATATTATGAAAACAGAAATGAGCAAGGATATTTTCCGCCCGTTTCCATTTGTTTTCATCTCTATCTATTTAGATGGCCTAAGAGTTTAGTCCAGTGATTCAAACAAGATATAATATATAGGAGTAACCACTACCATTACAACACAGCATCTTAGACTATCACCAAACTGATAACAGCTCACATATATTCAGGAAATGGAGTAAAAGTTACTCACACTTACATGTATAGGACTTTAAAAGATTGAATTGGTAGATCTTAAAATGGATGAAATCATCATAAACTCTCATCATTAATAGACACATTGTCTATCACTGAAATACTAATATTAGGCATAAATATGAGCATTCATGCTAAATTAAACTCTTAAATCCATATGGCTAGGTCTTATATAAAAAATCTAACCAACTAAACTATAGTCAACTTCTAAAGGCACACGTACTTTTACATAGTGACGCAGTTCGGGCAATGAATCTTCGAAATTCTATTTCAAAGAAATAAACCTTTCAACTTTGATAATGCTCCATTGCGGGCGTCCATCCCGCATCCAGACGATGGGCGCTACGTGGCCTCATGGAGTCCACATATTTTACCCACCACATAAATATCCTTTCTGGCTCTATCTTGTCTCTCTCCTCTGTCTCTCCATTTAAAGCAACAGGAATAGGAAGGACAGAACACGCCTGACGCATGGCCGCCATGCTCCATTTGTTCCACCACTCGTCGCCTCGGGGGTCGCACAACTGTGGAGACCGAGTCGGCGTCCTCTCTCCGTCTCCCATTTGCTCACCCTCACTCCTCTCCCTCTCGCTCTTCTCAAGAGCGCAGGCACTAAGTGCCATGGCCACCCGCCTAGCTTCCATAGCCGCCGCTAGCTCCCGTGCCTCCGAGCGCCCTCCTCCGTGCAACCTCCGTCCAAACCGACCACCCCGTCGGCTTCCTCACCCCCGCCACAGCTCGTATGCCTTTTTGCCGCCCTCAACCGCCCCGCTGAGCTCCGCGTGCGCTGCTGCCGAGCTCTGTGTTCGCCAGCATCTACGCATCATCGTTGAGCTCTACACGTGCTACCGCTGGCGAGCTACATGTTGTTGACGAGCTCTACGGCATTGAGATTCACATCGCCGATGAGGTGTGCACTGGCAACCTCCTTGGCATCGAGCTCTGTGCGGGTATCGAGCTCCGAGTCGACTGTGGTAGAACCATCTAATCTAATGCCCTCCTAAGAGTACTTGTCTTCTATTAGACACTAAGTAACCAAAAGAGTGCACTAAATCATGCTGTCCCGTCGAGCACACCCCAAGGGAGAACTCAAAAGTCCATATTTTTCAGTCCAGATCATAAATGAGAGAATAAAACCTATAACATTTTTAACCATTTCTTACATCACTTTATTACAATATTAGAGTATTACACAAGCTGAATGCAACAACGGAATTAAAATAGTTTACACGTAAAAGAGTATATACATTTCGAGTTCATAAGTTTTATCTTGCAACGAAAAATAACATATGATCAGAGTTACAGCAAAAACAAAAATTAATTTAATGACATGGTGAAGTATTAACATAGTGGACATTTATATACAAGGGATACTAGCAGATTTTATATCTTTTCTTATAAAAACCTTTAGTGAGGGTTGTAAATAAACACTACGATCACAGCGTGAAAGGAATCATTTCTGAACCCACTAGAAGGTTTTCACACACAAGAGTCCGCTCTAGCATCCACCTGTCACCTGCAACAGGGGGAATGAAATCCTAAGTACTCGATTGTACTTAGCAAGACTTACCCGACTGGAGGAAAATAAAAGACTCCAAAGATATGCAAGGCTTATTTGGCTTTGCTGGTTTATTTCATTTATAGGAAACATTACTAATTATGCATCCTTATATTTAAGTTTTATTAGCAGTCATCATTAGTTCATTAACTAACCATTCTATGTAAGCACCTATGTTATTTTCAAGTAGGTGGTAAGCAAATCAGAACCTATTTTATCATCTTTCATATTCTAGTTCTTACTATGGTGCTAGACTATAGCCAAGTCGTACCATCTCACAGAAATGACAATTCGTGAACCAATGTATCCCAGCTGGGTACCTCGAAACACACGCCTCGCTTGTACCCCAGGCACAAATAAGACCAACTGATTCCACTCCTATCAAGGGGTCTAGGTCCCCGTCTAAACTTGGACTCCAAGTCCCCAACACCTAAGACCTAGTTTCAGTATGGTGTTTAGACCTCCACCTAATACCCACCCCCTAAAAGTCAGTCCGAAAAAGCCAGAACCCATGACAAGAGAGTAACAAGTCTTTCCGCTTCCATGAGCAAGTATGTGCTTAGGATAATAAGTCTGTGACCTGACTACCATCCACTAGCAACGTACGGTCTTCAATCGACACAGGTAGAATAAGTGCAATCCTAGCCTCGCTCGAATACCTATCCAAGTCTAGATCCAAAGTACCATTCTGCCCGGTCTCCAATTATCCTCCATATATATTCTATGTGATAGTAATATAATAACAATAATAATATCTTTTCTATCTCTCACGAGTGACAAGTAATCACTCGACTTCTACCGGATCCTATAGCATAGTAATCTACACGATCCTATCATACTAGTATTTCTTGTAGGATAAAGATATATATATATATATATGCAAGTGGTTCTCATTCAACTCCTTAAAACTTAATGCACACGCATAAAATAAAAGTGTAGAATAATAGGGGTTATGCACCAAGGCTTGCCTGGGCAAGATATAACTAAGGATTAGCATTCCATTGAGGCAACATGATCACCAATGCTCTATCTTTTCTGCTTTTTTCAGTTGACTCCACGATCCATCGTTGTCCCTATTATGATATATGTAGACGCAACGCAGAAAACGTAATTAACCAACGACAACCGCAACTCTAAGAATACGATTATGCCTCGCAAGCTAAAGAGCTAGCTCTAATAACTAACGTACTAGTCTACGTATCCACGTCATCAAGTAAGGCTTCATTTTCGGAAAATGTTTTAGTTCTAAAATCCCAAGGTGTTTCGGCTTCTTATTGATTAAATTTATATATTCAAATTAGGGCTCATTTAGCTACCTTAGCAAATTAATTATTATAGAGCTACAAAAATTACAGTGAGCATCTAATAATATTAGGAATTTTCTGAAAAATTCTAGAGCCAACACTACTACTAAATTCTCACAATAATTCCTACAAGTTGATGTTTTAACAATATTAAGTGCTTCCAATTAATTAGATTACTCTTGGAAATGCTATGAAACCATGCGAATATCGGTCACTAGCAGATAAATCATGATTTTAGGAATTGAACAAAATTGATTTCACAATTTTTGGTGAACTACACAAATTTATTTTAATTTACAAGTTTGCCTTAAAAACTAATTTAGAAAATGCTTAGAAAAGGAAAAGGGCCGGCAACAATCAATTCGGCTCGGCAAACCAGTGGCCCAGCGTGGGGCGTGGCCCACACGCGAGATGGCCCACGATGGGGAGCCCATGCGCTGGCACTTTAGCAAAAGAGCCCTCAGACTTTTCCTGAACTACGCCTAAGCTCTATTACTATTTATTCCTCTCTCTAGCGAATTCACTTAACCCCTTGGATTTTTCCAAATTTTCCCACGCGCACCCCCGACCACCCCATGCACGGCCACCAGGGCCTGCGCGGACCCATTTAGCAGGTCAGTCGCCATCTATGGCTAAATGCGCCAAGATGGGTGGTGGTTAGGGGCTTAGAGGCATACTAGTGCGAGCTGTAGCGGTGAGCGGCTATCCATGGCGGCGGCGCGATCGTTCCGATGAGAGAGAAGGATGGAGGGGGAGAAAAAGTGGTGCACAAGAACCAGTGACATACCATGAGTACAGCCAATGCATCTATGAAGTGGGATAGACCCCGTGCGGTGCTGGCCACGTACGACCGAGCATGATAGCGGCGCTCCGCGATGGACACCGATGCGTTACCACGCCGTCGATGAGCATCCTAGCCAAAATAGCATGAGCACCGAATGGAGGAAGTCAAGGCAAGCTCAAGGTTACAAGCAATTGAACTGCTACCACTCCTACGTGCCTTACCTCCCAACCTACCGGTTCGACGATGTACCTGACTAGCAGCGAGCAAAAACACCAATTTGCCGGTGGGTTGTGACCGGCTGAGCTTGAGGGGAACCAAGCGTCTAGCTGACTACCTATGCCACTCACTGGTGTGAGGAATTGGACTGAGAAGCCTTGAGCTAGGCGAATTGAAGGGGCGGAGAGCGTGATGCCTCGCATGCGACAGCGACTTCGGCCATGTGCTGGCGTGGCACTACCGACATACACTACCAACATACGCGTAGTCATGGCAGCAGAGGTAGATGGGATGAGCGGCTAGGAGCGCGCCACCAGACATAGCAGCGGCGCGGCGGTAGGTGAGGTGCATGGCTGAGAGCGTGTGCGCACAAGAGGGCGGTTGCGACCAAGACACACGGCTCAGCATGATAGATGAATTGGAGGGCGGAGCGACTGCCACTGCTGACCTAGCAATGATGGCCGCTGCCTTGGCTCGACTCCAGTGCGCGGCTCGGCGGCCAAAGGGTGGCGCGCATGCCGCGATAGTGGAAACCTAGCTGCAGCCGACCAGAGCCGGCCAACGCGAAGGCGAAGGCGCTGCGCAGCATCAGCCGGGCGCACGAGCTGGCCAGCGACTGTAGCCTAGCCACAGGCGTGAGCCTGATGCCAATAGCGTTGTGCACGCGGTGATCGTGAACTCAGGCCGATCGGCTACTATGAGTGACATGCATATATTTTAAAGTGAAGCAAAAGCTACTAACGATCACTAATTGAGGTTCAACTAATTCCCCTATCCTAAAGTCAACCATACCAGCTATCAAGCAGAGCAATCACAAAGACCAGAGAACAACCAGAGAGGGAGATAGAAGGATGTCAACATGAGTTTGTCGCGCTAAACGCCAGTTCATGAACCGAGCACTAACTCATGACTCGCATGCGCGTTCTAAGGAAGTTCGAGCCAATTTAAAACGAGCGAAGTGACATTCATCACCACTTCGACCTACACCCTGATCAAGTGCTCACTTAGAGGCAACCAACAACACCAAACCATGGAACTAGTGTTTAAGTATTTTAGTTAGAACTCAAATGCCAAAATAGCATTGTCCAACACTCTTTTCTGACTTAGAAAAGATAAGGGTTCAATTTGGACTTAACATCCATAAACACTTATTGCCACAATTTTTAAGAGGTCTATACCTTATTAACTTCAACCAAGAAATACTACATGCGATAGCCCATACTTTACACTAAACCATAGGAACAAAATACTTAAGCACTATTTAACTATTTGCTTAATATAATTCACGAAAAATGGTATTTTAAACATAAGTTCAAATTCTCGCCGATTCAACGAAAAGTTCTAGTTTAATTTTTGGATTTGATGTTTAAGCTCTCAAAACGCTGGTTAACACTATTCTCTTTCCAAACCTAAAGTTGCATTCTTTTCTACACTATTTGCTCATCATTTTTACATAAGCACTATACATAAGTTATATTTTGTTTTTGTTTATAGAAATTGTTTTCTGTTGACCTTAACCTAGGTGCTAAGCAAGCTCGTAACACTATAAGTGTTACATCGACGAGCCTCGATCCGCCCAAGCAGCAAGAAGATGTTGTGCTGAAAAGCGCATGTTACAAACCTATGTTTCAAGTGTTTTATATGCATGTTGCAAATTTTATGTGGATGTTGCAAAAGTAGATCAGGATGTTGCATATGTCGTAATGGCTATACACGTATGTTGCATATGTCGTAATGGCTATATACATATGTTGCAAGCGTCTGTTCCAAATGTTTTAGCTGTTTCAAACGTATGTTCCACGTATTTTATCTGGGTGTTGCATATGTTTCACGCTTTATGTTGTAAGTGTTTCATCCGGATGTTGCATATGTTTCACACATATGTTGTAAGTGTTTCATCTAGATGTTGCATATGTTTTGCAATGGATAGACACGTGTTTTTCCTCGTGTTTCGAACGTATGTTGCAAGTGTTTCTACTATTTTCAGATGTATGTTGCAAATGTGTTTCTCTAGATGTTACAAAAGTAGATTTGGTGTTGCACATGTTGTAGTGGGACCTATCTGTAGCACCTGCCTGCTGCAACTGCTGGGCCCGCCTACATGCGCGTGGGTGCAGAGGGGGCACGATTGGCAGGCACGAGAAACTGTGTGGGCGCAGATCGAGACAGAGTGGTGCGCGACACGGAGTGGCGTGGGCCCCACGTGAAGTAGGCGCAACAGCATGCCTACATGAAGCAGGCGCGGGCGTCCGGACGCCCGAGCGCTAGCCTTTCCGTTATAACTTTACAACTTGTCTTGTTTTGTGCAAATATCTGTTTTAAGGAAAATAAAATATATCTGTAGTAATAATAAAGAAAAATATAGTTTTTTAGTGGAAGAAAAATATAGTTGACCTTTAGTAGCAGGCCGAGGCGGAAACAAAATCAGTGCCCAGTGCATAAAGGTACGGCCCAGCGACGCAAAGCGAAACGGCCGAAATATGTATGTACCCCAGGTAGCACTGGGCCAAGTTGTTGCTAAAAAAATACTGGGTCAAGAAGCCCAGATGCAGAAGGCCCCGCCTCCATTTTGACGCATCGAACCAAACCCTACACCGCGGTGGCAGCTATATAAAAGCCATCTACCGACCGTGCGCTAGGGTTCGTCGTTGCTCCCACACGCCGCCGCCGCCGCCTTCCCAGCACCAGGCGCTCCAGCACCCGGAGGAGCTCGCCCTCCCGCCGCTCACCATGGTAAGATAGCACGCGCGACGCTTAATCCGCTGCTGCTCCTCGGCTTCCGTCTGTTCTGTTGCCGGTGTTGATATCGTGTCTGGTTTCTTCACCCGCAGATCATCCCCAAGAAGAACCGCAATGAGATATGCAAGTACCTCTTCAAGGGTACGTGATTCTTGGTCCACTGAACTCGCAGTAGGGTAGGTTGCGTTGATTGGTTGTTTCGTTTTCTGGGAGCTGGCAGATCTTCAAATTGTTCTTTATTAATATAGGAGAGTACTGTGTATTATTTTGAGCTCTCCTTTTTGTGTCAGTTTTAGCATCCCACAAACTAGCGAGCAGATATATAGGCTTGACACAGCGAGCTTGTGATCTAAGTCTGTCCTCCAGATTTGTTTGCCCCCTAAACTAGGGAATGGACATAGCTTCTGGTTCGTTGTTATATATATATTCATCACCGATAATTCAAAGCATGGACTGATGTGATCTGCGTTACTTTCATACAATTTCTGTTAATTTGATCTATCTGCTGCTGCAGAGGGCGTGCTGTACGCCAAGAAGGATTACAACCTGGCGAAGCACCCACAGATTGATGTGCCCAACCTCCAGGTGATCAAGCTCATGCAGAGTTTCAAGTCCAAGGAATACGTCAGGGAGACCTTCTCCTGGCAGTACTACTACTGGTATCCTCACCAATGACGGCATTGAGCACCTACGCAACTACCTGAACCTCCCGTCTGAGATCGTGCCTGCCACGCTCAAGAAGTCTGCCAGGCCACCAGGCCGCCCATTCGGCTCTGGCCCTCCTGGTGACCGCCCGCCAAGGTAAAGCCTTAATTCTTGAGGCGCTGTGGCATTCATGTTAATGTGTATACTTAACAAACGTGTCTAGTGATGATTTCACATAGTTTGCTTCTCATTTCTGGTGATGATTTCAGATGCAAAGTACAATCAAGTCTGAAATGTCTTTTTGTACACTTTTCATCTTTTGATGATTAGGGTTATCTAGTAAATTGCTTTTTTGATGGGTGCTTGTTATGCATTTTCCAATATGTTTTGTGAGATGCAACACTTCTACTACTGTTGTGTAGTTGGTTGTTGCATGAGTAAATAAAGAGTACATGTTTATTTAAGAATAGTGCGGTGTTGTACTTATTGTACTTATTTATACTGAGTTATAATTGGTTTGATAAAATCTGCTCTAGGATGAGATTTTGTTAATGATATCCTTGTAAAGAAGACAAACTAAATTTATACAGATCATATTCGGGTGCTTTTAACACTGTTTTACTGAGGAGCATATTAAAGCTATCCAGTTAGGTACAAATTGTTTAGTTTTGAATTGCTTGATGCTGTTATTTAATCTTATCTTTGCTTGTAATGTATGTAGGGGCCCAGGTCGTTTTGAAGGTGACAGGCCTAGGTTTGGTGACAGGGATGGGTACCGTGGTGGTCCTCGTGGCGCTCCTGGTGACTTCGGTGGCGATAAGGGTGGAGCTCCTGCTGAGTTCCAGCCGTCGTTCAGGGTAATCATATTCGTCCGTTGATGCCATGTTATTTTATTCCCTAGTTTTGAGCATACTGAGTTGAAATTCCACCTGCAGTTGTTCATGTCTTGTGCATATAGATACACATCATGCAGCTTGAAGTGAAATTGGCAATGTGAAACATCAGGGTGCATTCTAAGGGGTGGGCAAGCACTATGTTAGGATTGAAATGAATATGTTAGAAGTAATTTTTTCTGAAGTCATACTCCCTAGATTTGCTGGCAGTTAGGAATCTTGAATGGACTTCGGATGAGACAGCAATTCTATCCTGCACCAACTCATCTTTTATAGTAGTAACCATAACCATTATACTACTTTAAAAGATGGGAGTTGGTGGTGATTAGTCTGTTTGCTATCCTTGTGAGCCCTTCATTAAAGCTAGACATTTGGCACAAGGCCCTCCTTTAACTGTATTTAGTCGTAAATATTTGAATAAAGTCCATCATATCCTGTTAATTTACGAACAGAAAGCAGAGGTACAATGCACAGTTGTTGGGCTAGTCCTGATCACACTGCAACTGTGCTCCTGTGCCTCCAGAAATGTTCTTGTAGGAGAGGACATACGGGTATTGGGATAAAGTTAATTTTGATAGCTTTTCTCCTAGAAAGGTTTTACCTGATATATCTTTTAGTTTTAAAAGGGACTAGGTGATATTGAATGGAGATTGGATGTGATGGTGTATTGTGACTGTCATGCACCAACTTGTGTTTTTAAAGTAGTATATATTCGATGGATACTACATTAAAAGTCCGAGTTAGTGGTTGAAATAACATGTGGGAGTGGTAAGAGCTTGGCTGAGCTTTGAAGCAAATACAGCCTGTTTGTGCAGTCTCCTTGTAGGTACATTGTATATTTATGCTACATGCCATATCAGTAAACCTAATGCTTTTGCTCATTTTGCCAAATGTGTTCACTACCATTTTCTATAATTACAGTATTGCTAGTGTCAATTTGGCTTTTGTATGATTGAAAAATTCCATTTTCTATAATTACTGTATTTCATACTTGCTGATATATATTTCTGCAACTACAATATTGCAGAGTTCTGGTGGGAGGCCTGGGTTTGGCCGTGGTGGCGGAAGCGGCTTTGGCGCTGGCCCGACCTTCAGTCTTCCATGGAGTGAAGTTGCCTTAATTTGGACATGATGTTTCCGTTCGCGTGAGGCGTTTTAATTTTGAAGGACAGTTATTATGTACTAGTAATGTTATCCGGAGCGGCCAGTGCTGACATTGGTTCCAGTATAATAGTCTTTGCAAAACGCTTGGGTTTTCAAGTTAGTACTTTTTTCGCTAATATATAAGTAATCGACCTGCGTTTGGTGGTTGTCTGTCTGATGGATCGGTGATGCTGCGATGTTGTTTCATTTGTTGTGTCCTCTTGCTGTTTCTGTTTGGAGCCATGAGGAAAATCTATTCTGTCAAGGAACTGTACCAAATCTAATCTGTCAAGGTACTGTGGTTTGCTACGTAGTATTGTTTGTCTTCGGCTGTGGCTCTAGAGCTAAAGCAAGCTCAGCCTAATTTCTAATGGCGCCCTACAGCTGCTACGATGTCTGACGGCGCAAAATTGTGCCTAGGCAAGATATGCCCTATTTGCAAGGTATCGCCCCATGGATGCTACGAAGGCAGAATATAGTTCCAGTGATGCGAATGTTGTTCCAGTGGTATGAGCCTTCCTGGGTCGGTCGATTTTGCCTTCCTGGATTGGTTGATTTTTTGCGGCTTGTTTGCCTCTGCGTTGCAGGCAAGTATTGCATATATGTTACAATATATGTCGAGATGTCTTTTATATTGCCAGGTGAAACTTGAAGTACTTTCTTTCACATGGGTACGGGGGTTATCAGTAGGAACGCTTTAGGAGCTCAGATTCAGACTGAATTTTGTATTGCATTCCTGAACTTCTTCGAACACAATCCCATTAGTAGGAACGCTTTAGGTGCTCACATTCAGACTCAGTTTTGCTGCGGGAACTGTAGTAGCGACAACATGCTAACTGGAACTACATCTATTTACCATGTTTTACGATCACGTTAAGAATCTATCCAACTTCATTGTTTTACGAACTCACGTAAGAATCTATTCAACTTTATTTCGAATTTATCCAACTTCATTTCTTGTATAGATAACAAAGGCTCCGTTCGCTGGTCTGAAACTTGGTTGAAACTGGCTGAAAAACACTATTCTGTCTGAATTGTTGTGAGAGAAAAATACTGTTCCAGCTAAAAAAAAATAAGCCGAAGAAGAGATAAGCCGAACTGGGACCAAAAGGAAAAGGCATAGTATACGGTTTCTAACTGAGATTCCCTAAGCTAGGAGCTCAATATGGCACATTGGGCTCTCCTAGGCCCAGTCCATAAAACAAGAATCACGGGACACTAAATAGTAAAAACTACTCTATTTTAGTCTCACATCAACCAGCAAGAGTAAGGTAAAGGCAGGATGGGGCAGCAAAAGGAGAGGCCAGTAATAACATCTGATACGTGGGTCATGTACCCACCTTGATGTAAGTTTATTTTCTGTGGGAGAGGATCCACCAAGTGTCTTGCCACTGAGGCCCTCACGTGTCTTCTAGGTGTTGCACTATTACCTAGACCTGACACACCCCAACCAAATCAGATCAAACATGAAATTGGCTTTGCCACTAGAGACCCTCACGTGTCATCTAGGTTTTGAACTATTGTCTAGACCTGGCACACCTCAACGGCTCAACCAAATCAAATCAAACTTATAAAATTGGCTTTGCCACGATGTTGCACTATTGTTTAGACCTAAAACACCCCAACCAAATCAAACCAAACTTATGAAATTGGCTTTTGCTAGTGTAAAATATAACTTGTTTTATGAACTCTATATTTGCATTTGTATAGGACTATCACTACATAATGTAGCCACTTCTTACTTTGTACTTACCAGCTCCTTGTAAGCTTCTGTGGCTATAAAAAATATTCCCTCCATATCAAATTATAAGCCATTCCAACTTTCTTAGAGAGTCAAATCATCTAAGTTTAACCTAAATTTATATAATAAAATAATAACATTTATGATACTAAATAAGTACATTAGATTCATTATTAATTATTATATTTTCATACTATACTTATTTGGTGTCGTAAATCTTTATAATTTTCTCTATAAACTTTGTCAAACTTTAGATGCTCTGGCTCTCAAAAAGTTGGAATGCCTTATAATTTAGAATGAAGGGAGTACAAAGAGGAGATAAGGGGGGAGGGGGAATTTTTTTATTTGTAATTAAAAGCATCTAGGCCCCTTTGTTTGGTTTCGATGATTAATGACAATACAAGATTACTATGACTAACGTGTGTTTTGCAGAGGCCAATAAATTAGGTCATGGTAATGGAGATCAATTGGGCAATCAAGGTTGTCATGCCCCTACGATGGAAATCGTTTCGGTTTTCAAAGGATGGACGACAAGGTTAAGGATGACTAGTTCTAAGTGTCGATTGGAGTTGGAGTGACATTTAGAGTAGTTTAGGACTTTGTTTTTCCTTTGGCCGTACTATTAAGGGGGTATGGACGGGTAGCTTGACCTAGGTGAGTCTAGTGAGTTAGGTGTGGTGCACACTTGTTAAAACTAGCACTAGGTAGCTCCACAACAGCCCTATGATCCTATGGAGCAAACTTCATTCACATATGTTTGAGAGTTGGAAGTGAATGGAGGGTCAAATGCTGACCGGACGCTAGGCTCCGGTGCAACCGGACGCTGGCCGCAGGGTCCGGTCAGTTCATTTGACCAAGAGATTACGTTCGGTGCGACCGGACGCTGGAGTGGTCAAGTGACCGGACGCTGAGCAGCAGCGTCCGGTCGACTCCAGTAAGGTTACAGAGAAGGAAATCTACGACCGGACGCAGTCCAGTCAGTACTGACCAGGACCCTGAGGATCCAGCGTCCGGTCGAGTACAGTAAGCATCCAGTGAGGGTTTAATGCGACCAGGACGCGTCCGGTCAGTGGTGATCGGACCCTGCCAGCGTCCGGTCAACACTTAAACACTAGTGTGCGGGTTGAACTGACCGGAACGTCCGGTCATCATGACCAGAGCGTCCGGTCACCCCGCAGAAGCTCATAACGGTTCGTTTTTCAGGCTGCCTTATAAATAGAAGCTCCACTCAGTGTGTGGAGTCACTTTTGCTCATTCCAACAGCTGAGAAACACGTTTGTGAGTGCCAAGAAGAGCAAGATCCTAGTGAGGTGATTGAGATTCGATGAATCCAAGAGAGTAGCCTCATTAGTGAATCAAGAGTAGCAAAGTGTGCATCCACCGTTTTCATTAGGCTTTGAGTGGTCAAGTGAGAGTTCGTGCTTGTTACTCTTGGTGATCGCCATCACCTAGACGGCTTGGTGGTGATTGGGAGCTTGGTGATCACCTGGCGGAGCTTGTGGGTGACCCAACTCAAGTTGTGAGCGGTTTTGGGTGATTCGCCACGACGGAGTGTCGAAGAATCAACCCGTAGAGAGCACTTGATCCTTGCACGGATCAAGGGGGAGCTACACCCTTGCGCTGGGTGCTCCAATGAGGACTAGTAGGGAGTGGCGACTCTCCGATACCTCGGCAAAACATCACCGCGTTCCTCTCTCTCTATTTACTTTGAGCATTTACTTTGAGCAATTCAATACTTGTCTTTACATTCATAGAATTGCCATGCTAGAGTAAGTTTGGAACATAGGTTGCAAGTCCGTTATGCGTTAGATTAATAGAAACACTTTTCTAGGCACAAGGAGTTAATTGGGCTAACCATAGGATTTAATTATTGTAAGAAAAATTAGAATTAGCCCAATTCACCCCCCCTCTTGGGCATCTTGATCCTTTCAATTAGTATCAGAGCCTCATGCTCACATTTTTAAGCTTAACCGCTTAGAACAAGATGTCTCACAGGAATGGACCTTCTCCTATCTTTGAGGGAGATGACTTTCCATATTGGAAAATCCGCATGGAGGCGTACTTAGAAGCTCTAGACGTTGGTATTCTTAGAGCCGCCTCACAAGGCTTCTCAAAACCTCAGGATGCTACTAACCTACAAGGCGATGAGGTTAATTATGAAAAATGGAATGCAAAAGCTCACAACACCATCTTTAGAAGCCTTTGCAAAGATGTGTTCAACCGCGTAAGGAACCACAAAGACGCCCATGCACTATGGTCGGATGTTTGTGCGCTCCATGAGAGAACCAAGAGTGAGCATGAGGAACGCTATCATCTTGTGATTAAAAAGCTAAATTCATTTGATATGCTTCCCAAAGAATGTGCTAATGAGATGTATTCACGTTTGAATGTTCTTGTAGAGGAAGTCAATGGGCTTGGACTTACTCAAATATCACCATCCGACGTTGTGAGAAAGATCTTGAGTGTCCTCCCCATTGACAAATATGGGCATATTGTGACCGTGCTACACTAAGGTGATCTTTCCACCGCTACACCGACACAAATCTTGGGAAAGATCAATGCTCATGAGATGTACATGCACATCATGTCACAAGATGGCTCATCCTCTACCAAGAAGAAAGAGAAGGACTTAGCATTCAAAGCTAGCCAAGACAAGGGCAAAGCAAGACTTGAGTATGAGAGCTCAAGTGATGAAAAAGATGAAGATGAAAACCTTGCTCTCATGGTGAAGAAAGCCACCAAGATGCTAAAGAAGCTAAACAAGAGTGGCATCAAGTTCGACGGCAAGAAGAAGAAGTTCTTCACAAGCTCTAGAAGAAAGCCAATCTCCGAAATGGATTGCTTCAATTGTGGTGAACTTGGTCATCTAGCACATCAATGCCCCAAGTCCAAGAAAGATAAGTTCAAGAACAAGAACAAGGGCAAGAAAGATGACTCAAGTAATGAAGATGAAGATGAGAAGAAAAAGAACAAGCCATACAAGAAGAGAGATGGCAAAAAGAGGGACTTCCATAAGAAGAAGAAGAGTGGAAAGGCCTACATCGTCGATGATTGGCTCACGGACATTGATTCATCTAGTGGATCATCCGATGATGATAGTGACAATGAGAAGGTGGCCGCCATTGCTATTGATCTTCCATCTTCACCGCCACCATCTCCATTATCCTCTACACACCTATGCCTTATGGCCAAGGGTGAACGCAAGGTAACTAATGATGATGATAGTAGTGATGATGAGCAAGCTAGCGATGATGATGATTCACCTTCATATGATGATCTTGTCAAAATACTAAGAAAATACACTAAGATCATTAGAAAGAGTAGAGCTAAAAATGAAAAGCTTGATGCTAAAAATGATTCACTCTTAGCAAAGTGCGATACATTGGAAAAGGCTAATGATGAGCTTAGAGAAACAAATGATGCTATATCATCCAAATTCAAGGAGCTCAAATCTTCTAAGAAAGAGCTTAAAGATAAACATGATAAACTTGAGTGGGTGCACAATGAGCTCATCACTAGCCACAACAAGCTAAAAGATGAATATACCATTCTTAAGATCAATCATGATACTCTTGTTATTGCTCAAGAATTTTTACCAAATGAGCCACATGATGCTACTAACCATGTTGTTAAGATTGATATAGCTACATCATGTGATGATTTGATTGATGAGAGCATTGAGGAAGGATCTAGTGGCAAAGGCAAGCAAGTGGTTGAGTGCAATGACTATGATGAATATGTCAAGCTCAAGAACACAAATGAAAAGCTCATGAAAGATCTTGAAGAAATAAAAGCCACAACACCATTGTGCTAGAAACTCTTGATCATGACAAAGAGTTGATCCTTGGGAATGAGAAGCTCAAAGAAGAAAACAAGAAGCTCAAGGAAGAGAAGAAAGATGATGCTCTAAAGGAAGAAAATAAGAAGCTCAAGTTGGAGAAAAGCATCTCAAGATTGGGTTGAGCAAGTTTGCTAGAGGCAAGCACCTCCAAAGTGAGCTACTCATGAACACCAGTCATAAAGATGGATAGAAGTGGCATTAGATATGTGGCAAGTGTAGAGAAGAAGAAGGCTCAAGTTCAACAACAACAATCAAAGCCAAAGCCAAAGCCAAAGAGATGTTTTGAGTGTGGACAAGAAGGCCACTTTGCTCATGAGTGCCAAACTCCACCGCCACAACCCTTGCCCAAGCATGCTAGACCCTTTGCCTTCAATGCTCACTATATGCTTAGAAAGGACTCTAGTGGAAAGATGAAAGTCATGTTCTTAGGACCCCCTAACAAGAATAGGCCTAAGAAGATTTGGGTAGCTAAGTCACTTGTTGAGAAGGTGAAGGGCCCTCAATAAGTTTGGATTCCTAAAGCTTGAATCTCTTGTGTGTAGGTGAACTACAAGACCGGTGAAAGTTATTGGGTTATTAATAGTGGTTGCACTCAATATATGACCGGTGATCCTCGTATGTTCACATCACTAGATGAAGAGGTAGATGGACAAGAGAAAATAATATTTGGAGATAACTCAAAGGGCAAGGTTAAAGGATTGGGCAAAGTGGCAATATCAAATGATCATTCCATCTCCAATGTGCTATATATTGCTTCATTGAACTTCAACTTGCTATCCATTGGACAATTGTGTGGTCTTGGCTTCCAATGCTTGTTCACCGAGAAGGAGGTTGTTGTATCCAAGGTAGATGACAATCAAGTGATATTCAATAGATTTAGATACAACAACTTATATCCAGTGGACTTCACCTTCGAAGATACAAATTTGAAGACTTGCCTATTCACCAAAACAACACTTGGGTGGCTATGGCATAGAAAACTTGCTCATGTTGGGATGAGCTCACTCAAGAAGCTTATGAAGAATGATTTGGTGAGAGGGTTGAAGGATGTGAAGTTTGAAAAGGACAAGCTTTGTAGTGCATGTCAAGCCGGCAAGCAAGTTGCAAATACTCATTCAACCAAAGCTTTCATGTCAACCACAAGAGTGCTAGAACTCCTACACATGGATTTATTTGGACCAACAACATACAAGAGTTTGGGAGGGAATCTCTATTGTCTTGTGATTGTTGATGACTATTCAAGGTATACATGGGTATTCTTCCTTCATGACAAATCTGAAGTTGCATCTTGCTTCAAGAAGTTTGCCAAGAGAGCTCAAAATGAATTTGAAGTGAAGCTCAAGAAGATAAGAAGTGACAATAGAAAAGAATTTGACAACACAAACATTGAAGCTTATTGTGATGATGTTGGGATCAAGCATGAAGTCTCCGCAACTTATACTCCTCAACAAAATGGTGTAGTTGAGAGGAAGAACCGGACTTTGATCACTCTTGCAAGGACAATGCTAGATGAGTACAACACCCCCGAAGCTCTATGGGCGGAAGCAATAAACACCGCATGCTATGTATCAAACCGCCTATTCCTGCAAAAGTTCCTTGGCAAGACACCTTATGAGTTGCTCAATGGGAAGAAGCCGGACGTCTCCTTCTTTAGGGTATTTGGTTGCAAATGCTACATCTACAAAAAGCGGCAACACCTAGGGAAGTTCCAAAGATATTGTGATATTGGTTTTCTTATTGGTTACTCATCAAAGTCCAAAGCATATAGAGTATTTAATCATGCCACCGGCTTGGTTGAAGAAACATATAATGTGGAATTTGATGAATCTAATGGCTCCCAAGGAGCACATGAGAATCTTGATGATGTAGGTGATGAACCATTGAGGGAGGCTATGAAGAACATTCCGATTAGAGACATCAAGCCAAAAGATGATGAAGATGATGTACAAGTCATTGATCAACCTTCTTCATCAAGTGTGCCATAAGATAGTGAAAAAGATGGGAGAGTAGAAAATGAAGATACTCATATCTCCCATGAGCAAATGGTGGTACAAGCACAAGATGTTGATGCTCCACAACCTCCTCCTCAAGTGGTCAATAGAAGAAATACACCTCTCCTACAAGATCATCCACAAGATCTCATCATAGGGAGTCCATCAAAGGGTGTAATGACTCAATCTCAAAAACTTGCTTCATTTATTGCTCATCACTCTTTTGTCTCTTGCTATGAGCCTACTAAGGTAGAAGAAGCTCTTAAAGATCTAGATTGGATCAATGCCATGCATGAAGAGTTGAATAACTTCACTCACAATGAAGTCTGGACTCTTGAAGAGCGATCAAAAGGTATAAGAGTCATTGGAACAAAGTGGGTGTTCCACAATAAGCAAGATGATCAAGGTGTTGTTGTGAGGAACAAGGCAAGACTAGTTGCAAAGGGGTTCTCCCAAGTTGAAGATTTGGATTTTGGAGAGACCTTTGCATCGGTTGCAAGATTAGAAGCCATCCGTATCCTACTTGCATATGCATCACATCATGAAATGAAACTATATCAAATGGATGTGAAAAGTGTATTTTTAAATGGCTTTATTAATGAACTAGTCTATGTTGATCAACCTCCTAGGTTTGAAGACCCTAGATATCCTAATCATGTTTATAGGTTGTCCAAGGCACTATATGGGCTTAAGCAAGCCCCAAGAGCTTGGTATGAGCGCCTTCGGGACTTCCTCATTAAGAAGGGCTTCACCATTGGCAAGGTCGACACCACACTATTCACCAAGAAGTTTGATGGGCATATCTTCATTTGTCAAGTGTATGTTGATGATATCATCTTTGGATCATCAAATGAAGACTCATGCAAAAAAATTTGGTGAATTGATGTCGAAGGAGTTCGAGATGTCAATGATTGGTGAGCTTACATTCTTTCTTGGTTTTCAAGTCAAGCAAATGAAAGAAGGCATCTTCATCTCTCAAGAGAAATACACAAAAGATCTTCTTAAGAGATTCAAGATGGATGAATATAAGCCAATCAAGACACCAATGCCTACTAATGGACATCTCGACCTAGATGAGGGAGGTAACCCGGTTGATCAAATTCTCTACCGTTCTATGATTGGTAGCTTGTTATATTTAACCGCATCTAGGCCCGACATCATGTTTAGTGTGTGCATGTGTGCTAGATTTCAAGCTAATCCTAAGAAAACACATTTAATTGATGTAAAAAGAATCCTTAGGTATCTTAAGCATACACCAAGCATTGGCCTTTGGTATCCCAAAGGAGCCATATTTGAACTAGTTGGCTATTCCGATTCGGATTATGCCGGTTGCAAAGTTGATAGAAAGAGCACATCCGGAGGGTGCCATTTGCTTGGTAGATCACTTGTGTCTTGGTCCTCTAAGAAACAAAATAGTGTGGCTTTATCCACCGCCGAAGCGGAATATATTGCCGTGGGTGCTTGTTGTGCACAAATTTTATACATGAAACAAACTTTGCTAGACTATGGTGTGGTTCTAGAAAAGGTGCCTCTTTTGTGCGATAATGAAAGTGCGGTAAAACTTGCAAATAATCCAGTTCAACACTCTCACACCAAGCACATAGATATCCGCCATCACTTTCTAAGAGATCATGTTGCTAAAGATGATATATCACTAGAAGGTGTAAGAACCGAAGATCAATTAGCGGATATCTTCACTAAACCGCTAGATGAGGCTACATTTTGTAGATTGTGAAATGAGCTCAATGTACTTGATTTTAGTAACTTCACTAAAAATTAAGCTTGTGTTGTCCCTTGCATTCATTGTAATATACAATATGTTTGATTTTTGGTAATGCATATAGGGCTTGTCTAACATGGTTAAGATAACAACCGAAAAGCGTGTGAAGAAGCTTAACCTTGGATCAAACTTGACAAGCAACTAGTTTTACTTACAAAGTATTGTATATGCATGGATGTTGTTTTGTCGTTTTGTTCCATTTGCCCTCTTATTGCCTATTTTCTTAAAAAGAATTATAGCCTAAGGCAAAATATTTTGAAAAATATGAGGGTTTGAGAGAGGTCACTCACATCAGTCCTAATTGGTGTTTATTTGAATCTTATTCATGTTGGGACTTGATTGGGAACAGGCAGCGCGAAGGAACATTAAAGATTTGCTAGGAAAAGAGTGACCGGACGCTGCATCAGACTCTGTGTTTGTGCATCCGGTCAGGAAGGGTTCTAGCGTCCGGTCGATCTACATGGAGTTCAAGGTAACTAATCGGACCCTGCCTGCGTCCGGTCATGGACCACCGAATGCGTCCGGTCGTGATTCTAGAGGAATTGGACCTCTCTGAAATCGACCAGACGCTGGGTGGTAGCGTCCAGTCGCTATCACTGGAGCGTCCGGTCAGTAGATCTCGTGCGGCTTTAGAACTCGTTTTTCGTTTCCTTTCTTGTCGTGTTGGGGGACCTATTTAATCTAATCGGCTAGTACCTGCTAACCTATTCCACCGTCAAGCCCTAATCGCCGATGAAGCTCCACTGCCTGCCGCGTCCGCGAGCTTCCTGCACGCCTCTCGTGCCAAGGCCAACATTCAGCTCCATGCGCCACCTGCACTGCGCGACCGCGTGCCACCGTAGCCGTGCGCCACCTGTGACCAAGCACCACCGCAGCCGAGCCCATGCGTCCACGCCGTCTCCTACCGCCCGCGCGCGTCGCCGTCTACTCCCGAGCACCGAGCGCCACCAAGCCCTCCACCACCGTCCACTTCTCGCGTGTCTGCCGTGCTCCCTTGCCGCCGAGTCACTGCAAAGCTCTCACAACATCGGTAAGGCCATGCCCTAGCATCCTCTTCGGTTGATCTAGATCATTTTCATTGCATTGACCTAAATTGCAACCAGGGCCATCAATTCACCGCTCCACCCTAACCCTAGCTGGTTCTGAAGGTTCCCCGCGTGACGTTGCTCCTTTTCTTTTCATCGAATCACTGGTTTGTTAGGTAGCAAGCCAGTCACTTCTATTTCAGTACCTACATTGCTTGCTCTCATAGGGTTTTGCATCTTTTAGATATATTGTATTTACCTGTATATCCATCTATTCCATCGTGCAGCGAGTCGGTGCCATTGAGGTGACAGGTGCAGTTGTCAGTTAACTCGGAGCCAAGCTCACGAGTATGGATCGAGGCCAAGCCTTGAGAGTGTCAGTGGACAGTTGATCTTGTCAGTGGCAGTTTTTCTCTTGTCTGATCAGATGGCTCGCACTAAGAATGTTGGTGGTGGTCTAGGAGATGACGATCGAAGGCCCCTTCCTCGCTAGTCTGCAGGACCTAAAGGCAAGGTGACGAAGTAGGTTACATCTAAGAAGCACAAGTACCCTGATGCAGAGATAGCAAGAGCAGTAGCAGTCGCTGAGGCCGCAGAGCATGCCGAGAGAGGCGGTGCTCGTAGTGGTGTTGTCATTATAGATCAGCAGCTTACACCAGCACAGAGGGCAATAGTTGAGGAGGCTAAGCGTCATCATGGTGGTCCACCTAGGACTGTCATGATGGCAGAATGTCGTCTGGCTATTGAGGAGCCTCAGCCTTAGGGCGAGTCCCAGTAGGAACCATAGCAGCAACCCCCACTAGCAGAGCCTCAGCCAGCTCAGGAGACTTAGGAGGGCCAGTGGGCTGAGGAGACCGAGCAGGCACCCTAGCTACGCCGCTCTGATCATACCAGTGTTATAGTTCCACCAAGGCCAGCTACACAGCGGAGGGGATCACGTCCACCGCCTAGACCATAGGGTCCTCCTTCAGTGGTACACCTTGACTTGAGGGCCGCCACGGCCAGACAGGTTCGGCAGCTGAGATTTGTAGAGTTTGAGGTGTGGTTTCCTCCGAGGAGGGATGAGAGAGCAGCAGAGGGTTTCTACACGCCACTGCAGGAGGATTTCTACAATGCTTATCTCAATAGTGGGGCAGTGTTCAGATCTCAGAGGGTCTGTAGTATTGAGGCTATTATAGCAGTAGCCGGAGAGCATATCTACCCTTACTTATCATATTTGCTAGGGGCTGACAGATCTGATTGGCCAGACTAGACTATATGTACCATCTTGGGTTTGGCAGTTTTATGCTTCGCTATACGTTGACCCGTAGCATAACTTCATACAATTTGCATTCAACAACAGAGACTACAGGGTGATGAGTTTTAGGGCCCGAGAGATACTGAGGCTATAAGAGCAGCCTGTCAGGTTACATGCGGTATGTTATGGACAGCAGGAGCCTCCTAGGCGTCCACATGGTGGTTTGGTGCCCCCTATAGACCTTGTGCGCCATTGTTTTAAGGAGCCCTTTGGTGAGGGATCGAGGAGGAACCCCAGTGACCTTACTCCTATAGCTCGAGTGCTAGAGGCTATCATTAGGAGGACACTACTTCCCTAGGTTGGGATATAGAGAGGGTCTGACTCGCCTACAGCTCTGGCTCCTCAATGCCCTGATGCAGCAGACCGTGTTCGATATTTGGGACCTCCTTCTATTAGAGATGGAGGATACTATAGCTGAGGGCTTCAAGGGTCATAGGCAGCTTCTATATGCACATTGGATCACTTTCCTAATGCTTAAGGCTATGCAGGTTAGGACCCCAGAGATAGTTGCCAAGTAGAAAGGTGCCACCATAGAGTTTCTAGCTTATAACATGGCACAGAGGATTAGGCACAGCACACCACAGGCACCTACTCAGCCTAGCCATCATCCAGATATTCTAGAGTCAGCAGCTTAGCAGGATGAGATTATCAAAGGCATAGCCGCTACTGAGGAGGAGCAGCTTGAGGCACAACAGGAGGTGACAGAGTCTAGTGACAGTTCGGATGACGACTATCTATCGATTCCTCATATGCCTCCACGCAGACATGATGTAGAGGCCGATAGTTCCAGCTCAGCTCCACCTACACCACAGATGGACCCCTGCTTTGATTGCTATTCTTGAGCGGATGCAGCAGAATCAGGCACGATAGGCTTAGGAGACCGCTACCAACTTTGCACAGTTTCAGGCTTGTAAGGACGAGTTCCAACGGTAGCAGCAGCTCCTTCAGTAGCAGCAACAACAGATGCATCAACAGCAGTTACTCATGTAGCAGCAGCTTATGGGATTTATGTAGCATGTAGTAACAACACTTGGGGCCCCACAGCCACAGTTTTCGCCCCAGCTTGCTCAGCCTGCCACCACCACGATGACTCCAACAGTACAGCCTAGTGGGCTTTAGAGTCAGGGACAGCCTCTAGCTCCATTTGCTTCACCCACAGTTCAGGTGTCCTAGTGGTTATCCTCACCAGTGGTAGCCCCGTAGTTCACACCATATCATATGGGCTTCTCACTGGATCAGTCATCCTCGCTATTTGTGCCTAACACGTCATTCTCCAGGAGTCTTGGAGCATCCTTCAGCAAGTTGACAGGCATGCCTACACCGCCACATATGCATACCGCCGGTCCTTCTACAGCAGCCCTGTCGCCATGACTACTTAGTGGCTCCCTTCGTTTGTCGCCTCTTCAGATCCTATGACAGATATTCTAGCAGTGTCACAGGCAGGACCTGCCCTAGCTCAGACCTAGACCACTTCAGCGATGCTTCCTACCATAGAGGGTCAGTCAGTACAGAGCTCAGGGTCAGATGATGATGGCGCCGCCCAGTTCTAGCTTGCCCCTCATACCTCAGTGCTCGGCTCGTCCGCTGCAGCCCCGCCGATCGACCCTTATGTTTTGGTGTTTGACGCCAAAGGGGGAGAGAGTTCGAGTATGTAGACTCAGGGGGGAGCAACATTTAGGGGGAGCTAGTTATCTATTATTAGCTTATTATATACATTTGGAGTTTCTATATGTGTGATACATTATGCATCTGTGTTTCCTATTATATCTATGTGATAGTGATATCTACGTGATTGTAATACATAACATGTGTGCTCTCTACTTTGAATTCTTTTACATGTCATATCATTTGTGTTATACTCATTTGCCTTTGCTTCCGCGTTTATACTCTGATGCAAATGAGCTCTATTACTTGTACTCATGCTTATTTCATATCTTTTGAGTACATCGTGTTGGCTTGGGGTCATATAAGTTTGCCTAACTCTTTTGTTCTTATCGACAAAAGCTTATATGAACCAAGCCCGTCAAAAACCTCACTCTTTTATATACTCGAGGTGGTATTGTCATCAATCACCAAAAAGGGGGAGATTGAAAGCATCTAGGCCCCTTTGTTTGGTTTCAGTGATTAATGACAATACAAGATTACTATGACTAACGTGTGTTTTGTAGAGGCAAATAAGTTAGGTCATAGTAATGGAGATCAATTGGGCAATCAAGGTTGTCATGCGCCTACGATGGAAATCATTTCGGTTTTCAAAGGATGGATGA
The DNA here is from genome assembly GCF_019320115.1 of Miscanthus floridulus. Lineage (NCBI taxonomy): Eukaryota > Viridiplantae > Streptophyta > Magnoliopsida > Poales > Poaceae > Miscanthus > Miscanthus floridulus. The sequence continues at coordinate 43,412,459 of NC_089590.1, forward strand.
CAAGGTTTAAGGATGACTAGTTCTAAGTGTCGATTGGAGTTGGAGTGACACTTAGAGTAGTTTAGGACTTTGTTTTTCCTTTGGCTGTACTAATAAGGGGGTATGGATGGGTAGCTTGACCTAGGTGAGTCTAGTGAGTTAGGTGTGGTACACACTTGTTAAAACTAGCACTAGGTAGCTCCACAACAGCCCTATGATCCTATGGAGCAAACTTCATTCACATATGTTCGAGAGTTGGAAGTGAATGGAGGGTCAAATGCTGACCGAACGCTGGCTCCGGTGCGACCAGACGCTGGCCGCAGGGTCCGGTCAGTTCATTTGACCAAGAGATTGCGTTCGGTGCGACCAGATGCTAGAGTGGTCAAGTGACCAGACGCTGAGCAGCAGTGTTTGGTCGACTCCAGTAAGGTTACAGAGAAGGAAATCTGCGTCTAGACGCGTCCAGTCAGTACTGATCGGACCCTGAGGATCCAGCGTCCGATCGAGTACAGTAAGCATCCAGTGAGGGTTTATTGCGACCGGACATGTCCGGTCAGTGGTGATCGGACCCTATCAGCGACCGGTCAACACTTAAACACTGGTGTGTGGGTTGAACTGACCGGAGCGTCCGATCATCATGACCGGAGCGTCTAGTCACCCCATAGAAGCTCATAACGGTTCGTTTTTTAGGCTGCCTTATAAATAGAAGCTCCACTCGTGTGTGGAGTCACTTTTGCTCATTCCAATAGCTGAGAAACACGTTTGTGAGTGCCAAGAAGAGCACGGTCCTAGTGAGGTGATTGAGATTCATGAATCCAAGAGAGTAGCCTCATTAGTGAATCAAGAGTAGCAAAGTGTGCATCCACCGTTCTCATTAGTGGGGAGTGGCGACTCTCCGATACCTCGGCACAACATCGCCGCGTTCCTCTCTCTCTATTTACTTTGAGCATTTACTTTGAGCAATTCAATACTTGTCTTTACATTCATAGAATTGTCCATGCTAGAGTAAGTTTGGAGCATAGGTTGTAAGTCTGTTGTGCGTTAGATTAATAGAAATACTTTTCTAGGCACAAGGGGTTAATTGGGCTAACCATAGGATTTAATTATTGTACAAAAAAATTAGAATTAGCCCAATTCACCCCCTCTCTTGGGCATCTTGATCCTTTCAGTAATCCTTTTTAAATAAACATTTTAATACTAATCTCAAAAAATATTTGCAAAAGTAAGTACCACGCTGTCGCGCCACATGCGCTGGTGTGGCGGTGCATGGGCCCCGGCCTATCTTGCTAGCGACTCTGGTGCGATAATGCTGTCTCGCCAGGTGGGCTAGCGCGATAGGCCCATATAAAGGCCGTGGCACACCACCTTTTTCCTCCCTCTTGTCTATCTCCCTTCACTCTATGGCCACTCTAGGCGAGCTCGAGGTCAGAGTTTGGTCCTATGTTGTCCCTCTTCTCCTCTTCCCATCCTCTATTTGCCTTTGATCAAGTTTGCATTTGCTTTTTAGGTTTGAATGGTCTTGTGCATGAGGTATGACTCTCTCACCTCTGTTGTTTTTTGTGTTTAGTTGATGTTTATATACTGCTCTAGTTTAGACTGCTGTATGCAATATCGTCTTTCATTTGGTTGAATGAAAGTTGCTTTGGCTGATCACATCTAATATATTATGGTTCATGTTGTACTTGTTGAACTTTTATGATTTTTTGATTGGTTTTGGTTAGCAGTGCATTAGGGTTTAGACAGCAGTATGGGTTGCACTGTTCGAAGTGTTTTTTTGTGGTGATTAGATGTATAGATGAGTTGGACTATTTATGTATAGACATCATTTACATTCAATAAGTTTGTTTTAGGGTTTGGCTTCATTGATCTACATGATTATTGGTTCATATCTTTGCTTTCTTGAACTACTTTGTAATAGGTTCAATGGTGGTTTGAAATGATAACCAATTCATGCACCATCCGAAGGACCATGGTGCTATTGATCCTTTCCTACCAACAGAGCCAACACCGTTGTGTTACTAGTGGGTTACCGGCATTTGTGAAGCACTCAAGGCATCCCGCGTCAGCTGGGCATGCTTTCTACTGTTGCCAACTTAAGCGATGTCCCCCGACACTTGATGCCTACCTAGAGGGATGCAGCTTCTATCAGTGGATCGATGGCGATGAAATGTTTGATCCATTGATTATGTTGTTTCCTTATGACCCCTAGAAGAGTGTTCCATATTCAGAATTTGTTCGTTGGGTTCCACCGCCACCGAACCCTCTAGAAATGACAGAGGCGGAGAAGGTTGATGCTGCTTTGCGCCGTCGAGCCAATCCTCCTAGACGCCATTGTGGAGTGATGGCGTGACTAACTACTCCCAGCCAACGTGGAGCATTCACTGCCTTCTATCGTTGTGGATTGCTAGATTATGTGAGTTCTCATAAAAGCAATCTATCTCTAAGCTTGTATGTGTTTTGCACATACAATGTTGCACTTCAAACATGTGTTTTTTGCAGAGAGGGTTCCCATATTGTGACTTTGAGGAGTACAACTATGGACCCAAATCGCACTGGCCTTCTGAGTATGAATTTATGGAGTTTCAAGCAGGCAATAAGCCATGGGCATGCACAAAGATGCCAGACCAGTAAGTGCAAGTGTGGCATCAAGGCTCACGAAGGAGTTGTTCCGTCTGAGCTAGGATACGGATATGACTATGGCAATGCTTATGGAGGGCCGTCTGAGTTATGGGTAAGTTGACTAAACCGGTGAAGTTACTACATGAACATAGGCCACTGGTTTGTTTGCTCATTGCTTTGTGTTTGCTTAGGTGGGGACGACATGCGATTGGGAGGACTTCACTGGTCGTGGAGAGTTAGTGGAGAGGCTGAAGATACATTCGCCACTCCAAAAAGAGAGCAAGCGTTGGATGCGGGAGGAGAAGCAGATGGAGGTGAGGATGAGGTATGGGGTAGAGATGCTATCATCAAAGACCCGTAATAGGATTTTAGAGGACTTTCCTCGAGTGACCGGTCGACAACTGAGTTTTTATAATAATGAGGCTGAGTTGATGAGCTTCTGGTGACAAAACAAGGAGGCCTACGATTTTAAGGAGGCCGAGGATAAGAGGGAGATGGCCTTTTTCCACAGGCATTTGTGTCGCTTATGTGAGTAATTGATTTAGAATTTTGTTTTGACTTGTGCATCTTCTTACAATTGTTGGCAATGAGACATTGTTTTGTTCTTGTAGTCCCCGATAATTTACCGAACGACGGCCATATCCCCACACCCATGGAGGAGGAGGATGACGATGACCATGACCATGACGATGGTGATGACCATGAGTAGTGTCTCAATAGCTACAAGGTGCAATGCATATTTTGCAAATGGCAATAGGTTTGGCATTTTCGTAGGTCTTGTATATGGTAGATGGAAGACAGGTATGACAGTGCTGCTTCTTTTGTGCCAAAGCAGCAAGATTCGTACATATTTTGCAAATGACAATAGGTTTGGCATTTCATAGGTCTTGTATATGGTAGATGGAAGACAGGTATGATAGCACTACTTCTTTTGTGCCAAGGCAGCAAGATCCATACATATTTTGCAAATGGCCATGGGTTGCCATTTGGTAGTACTTGTTTATGTTACATGGAAGACTATTAGTAGTAGTGGTTGTATATGCTAGATGGCACACTTATGTAAGTGATGATGATAATGACCTTGAGTTGTACGAACAATGTTTTGAACTCCTTATCGTGTGTTATGGTAATATGAACAATGTTTATCTTTGCATACGTGCTTTTCAGGTAAATAATTCTTGTAATTTGAAGTTTAGTTGAAAACATGAAGAACACATAATGTTCATGATTTTGGAAATGTTGGACATGTACAAAGTGCAATGTTTGCAAATGGTGGATTTAGGTTTTGAAAACATGAATAAATAGTTCGACAAAATTGGTTATAGAAAACCATGTTGTCATAGATGAAGTTTGCCAGGACTGTTGCGCCACCCTGGGTGGCACGACAAGGAGTGAGCGCCCAGGCCAAACCTTTCTGGTTTCTTTTGCTCATTAGCGCGACACTACTATGCCAACAAGCCTGGCATGACATAGCCATGCCATCCTGCCTGGCGCAACACTACCACGCCAATGAGCACTCTGGACCTGAATGGTTTGGCCTGGCCACTGCCTTCTCGTCATGCCATCAGGGCTGGTGCGATAGGCTTGTCGCGCCAGCGACTCAGGCGCAATAGTCATTTGCACAGTGTGCGTTTAGGCTATCGCACCATTGGCACTGGCGCCATAGACCTGTGTGTAATGAATTTTTTCCCATCCTTTAATGAATTTTTTCCCATCCTTCCCACATTTCCATACATACAGTTGCACATATAATTCAAACATGAAACAAATATCATACACATACTTCACAAATGACATAGTCCACATTTTCCATAGTTCACATCCATAGGACCAACATAGTTCACATACTCCACAGTTCATACATGACCAACATACTTCGCAAAGTCCACATAGTTCAAAAATCTAGCATTTAGAACATAGTGCACCAAAGAACCAAGTAGTCGTACCATCGTCCACAAAAGAGGCACATAGTTCACAAACCATGCACGTAGTTGATAGATGGGATTAGGGGTTAGGTGTGAAGGGCTGCCGTGGACGATGCCGGTGGCCTGGATTTGTCGCAAGGAGATTAGGACTACAGATGTTAAAGCGGTCATGGGCACGTGGTCGCATGTTTCTTCCTTCACCTCATCGCGAGCAGTTGGGATGAATTCTACATAAAACATATACAACATCAAAGAAGTGACATGAGGAAATAGTAAAGTGGCAGTCATATTCACAAAATATCAATGATGTTGGTCATCCATATCAAATACAGCCTCATGTACTACTTGGTAATGAAACATGCACCTGAGTTTGTGTACCCTGAGGAGCATCAGCAAGTTGGGAACCCGTCAGCTCGTCTTGGTCATACGTTGGATCATTGATGTCATCATCATCTCCATCGTTGTCATCTTCATCATCCCTACATCTTGCATGGGAGCTCTCCGGTCTCTCAATCGCTGCCCTTTGGCTTGTACGAGTTTTTCGTCCTTGGCATGCGCGAGGTGGCACTTGTACATCTTCGGCTCTCATGCAACTCAACTTGTGAGCCATGTGTCGACAAGATGTCAACACTTTCTGCAAACATGTTCATGTTAAATGAGAAGTGGTTACATATCATTCTAGGTATAGTTCAAATACATAGGCATAGGGGTATTACGTTGGCAAATTCTTCAAGGTATGAATTCTCGACCCCTGCTACACGTCCAAGGTAAACTCTGGCCTCATTGGAAAGATGAGCTAGCTGAGTTGCCTAGAGTTCATGCATATTCATCACTGCGATGTACTTTTCAAGTTAAGCTGTGTGAAGGCATAGTTCAATTCAAATGCTTACCATGTAGTTCTCAAGTGGCGCTCTGTGCGACTGCACACTTGTCCTTGTCATCACATCATATGGGTCCTCGTCGTCACTCCCTTGTTCATCAATTGGAATGCTCAAGACCGGTGGATGCACAGTGATTCTTGACGACCTGTGAAGCCACGCCAGGTACTCACGGTAATCACTGGTCACACAGTGAGCCCCATTAGTCGGTTCCACCCTCTCTCTAGCTTCCCACTCTTGCATGTACTTTTGATGCTTCACAAGCCAGTCGTTGCCGCTGAACCTTTTCCTCCTCTAAATCCTGCAAGGATGACACATGTTACATTTTGAGGCCTTCTACAATGCATGCAATGGTGAGTCATGATACATGCAAAGTCTAGCTTACTCATGCAACTGATGGGTTATCGACTCGTGTTGCAGAGGGAAATTTTGATTCCAACCAAACTGCTTCATCACTCTTTAGGGCAAGTGGTGCTTGACCACATAGTAGAAGATCATCGCTATATTGGATAGCCACAACACCTTCTCAGCCTCAACATATGGGGCCATGTTCAACTACCGTACGTCTTGCCTATCATATGGATCCCATTTAACCTGTAACATGTGTTATTAGTACATGTCCTTGTTGATACTTTATGAAGAAAAAGAATGGAAGCCTCGGTGGTAGAACGAACTTGATTCAGAGTTAAAACATCCAAATCATTAGAGTATTGAACAGTAGCACCGTTGCGGCTGACCCCGAACTGACTTAATTCCCATCCAAAGGTAGCATACAGGGGGACGACTAGTCACCATGTGTCCAAGCCTAAAAAACAAAACAATTCTAAGCATTTCACATAGTGCATGCAGTAAATGAAATACATATAGCAATTAAATGCAAGGTACTTATCGCAACTCTGCCTCTATGCACCCGTCCGATAGGAATATGCTCCCAAATCCAAATCTGAAGCAAGTATGTGCAACCACCTATGTTGCAATTGGGGTTGGCCCTCCTACATCACTCACATAGCTGCCGATACAACCAAGCAAGAGTGGTAGACCCCCAACTATATTGGGTGATGTTCTCCCATGGCTCACGTAGTTGGGGTAGGACCATCCATGAGATGGTGTTCCTAGAAGCGTCTAGAAATAAGAACTGAACCACCATGTGCCACACCCAGACACTGAGCGTACCTCTCAATGACATCGTCTGGTGCATGGCGAGGGCACATGTTGAAGCGTTGCCGCAACTAAGCTGAGCTGACACCCGAAGTCTTCTTCTCCTTCTTCCCTTGTTTAGGGTCGGGTGGCCGGTGGCCGGTAAACTGCTCCACCATATCCTTCTAGTTGAGTGGCTCTACCATGCCTATCACTGCCGGACCATCCAAGCGAAGGCCCAAAATGTAGCCAACGTCTTGCATGAGCACGGACATCTCTCTAGGGGGTAGGTGGAAGCTATGGGTTTTTGGATGCCACCTGTCGATGAAGGCTGGTGAGGAGGGGACCATCCATGTCTGGGAGGCCAGCATTGATAGCTCTAGCCAAGCCTAGAAAACTGGCTCCTGCTCTTGAAAGGTATGGGGCGTAGTGCTCATCCCACTCGAGTGGTCGGATGAGTTTGGAGACGCAGCAGGACCAAGGCCTGTAAAAAACGACGTTAGAATCGATAGCGGGGTTAAGACATTATACATGAAAACTGAAATATTGTGTGCAAATCACTTACATCACCGTTGTCGACCATCAAGTTCGCTCGAATGGTCCTTGTCGTAGTAGGTCTCAAGAAGGGGGAACTACGGGTGCGCCATGCTGCAATTGTGAAAACGACGAGACAACGTTAGAATATGGAAAAAGTAAATAAAACATGGCACATGGTACAAAAACAACGAATAAATGCATGGAATATATAAGCAACACCTATTTTAACCTATGTATGTACCTTTGTAACCTTCGAACCACTATGACTCCCGTTCCATGTTTTTAATTTCTTTGACTTGTTATGCTTCTTATGTGTGGCAGCGGTATGGTTGGTTTTGTGGCATTTGGAGCAATGGACCTGTCCCGGTGCCTCATCAAAGTCATCAAAACCATACATACTTCATTATACCCGTTCGATGCATCCATAACTCCTCGGAGCCGCTTTTTCTTCCTTCTACCCTTCTTTGTCTTCAGAAGGTCTAGGTCGGGAACATAATCCAACCCGTAGTACTCGGGCCATTGTGTCGGATCTAGGTAAGGCTCGAAGCTCGACTCCCACACTTTGAGAGTGTTTGACATGAGGTAAAAAGGAGACATGAAGTTTTCACTTTCGTGGTCTAGACCTCTGCATCTGCAAGCTGTAATGACATGCGATCAAGGCACATGGAGGAGTTGTGGAATGTTACAAGAGCATTCGGCTTTCTCAAGGTCCACCCTATAATTCCTACCACCGTACTTCTCGCCCCTGGGTTCATTCCTCCGGCTGACCTGATATTGTACACTAACCAAGATGGCCCAAAGGCCTCCCCCACTTGGTTGGAAGCTATCATCTCCTGAGAGATCCAAGTGTTTTGTACCGGCTTTACTCCATTTCTCTTTGGATGCCTTTGCTATGTTCCATCGATTAACAAAGTATTCATTGCACTTCCTGAAGGAGTACACCACAATACCTGACATAGGGACTACATGGATACCCTTGAACACCTTGTTGAACGATTCTAAAGAATTGATCCACGTCGTACCGAAGACCTCCAACATCGAATGCAAGAGCCCACTTGTCCCTTTGAGGCATCTGATCCTCAAGCCAACTCTTTGCCCTAGCATTGAGGACCTTGTGTAACTCCACAAACGTCTCTTCGAACTTTTCCTTGGTTTGACACCCACATAGTGACTTCAACTTCTGCACTACCTCCTTTTCTTCTGCCTCCTCCATATGTTGGCAGCAAAGTGCTTCATGCACCACCGATGCTCAAGAGGAGGGCATCCATCTACATGTTGTTTCTAAGCTGTCAGCAGACTGATGATGATATGAGATCATGCATATGTTCCGAGATGAATGGAGCACATTCTGTCTCACAAGCTTCAAGAACCAACACCAGCTGCCGTCATTCTCACCCTCAGCCAAAGCGAATGCTAAAGGGACATGTTGATTATCCGGGTCCACTCCAACGATAGTCATGAATACACCCCTATACATGCCTATCAGAAATGTACCATCAACAAGTACTAAGGGATGACAATGCTTGAAGGCCTCCACGGACTGAGCAAAACACCAAAAAAGTCTCTACAGAGCATGCTTCAGAATGCCATCCATGTCCGTGACAATGCGACCCACATAAGGATACCACGTAAGGCCTGGATTGTAGTGTTTCATGGCACTTAGAATCCTAGGAACTTGGCTGTATGCCTCTTTCCAATCGCCCCATAGCAACTCTATAGCATGCTGCTTTGCTCGCCATGCCTTTGAGTAGTTCACTCTATAACCAGTGAACCCAAATATGGTCTCGATCATGCTTGAAACAGATGTGCCACTATCGGCCCTAACCATGCCAATAAGATGACGACCAAGGTAATGGGCTGTGCTTTGGGTGTGCACACCCTTCGGCTTCGAAGATCGACACATGTGAGGTTGCCTCACATTACGAATCTTCCACTTTTCATTTCTCTGCCTTCGAGCCCATAGACCCCATTGACATCCATTCTTGCAGAGGATAGTGTACCTCTTGTTCTTGTCAGAGTGAATAACATAATACGACCTATGAAACCGAACGTCATAATCCATCGGAAAATACTAGAGATGCTCCAACGTATCAAATATCATTCCCTTCTTAATCTCCACCTCCTCACTATCTAGTACCTCATCGGGCAACAACGACAAACCGGTGTCACATATTGCCTAGTCAACCATACTAATGTCCATGAAATTTGGCACCGGGGTACCTCCACATGGACAACCTTCAATTGCCTCAATTCGATGTTATTGTACTCCATTGTTAATGACCCGTCAGCTAGGACTCCTATTGCGTCCGAAAACCCTCCCTCACAACAATCAATTTTGTCCTCGCTACTTGGCTTAGACCTATAGTCGTCCTCCAACACGTCATCCAAAGTACTTGGCCCCGAAGTAAAGTCATCTTCGTCTATGGAAGCAACATCAACTTCGTCATTTTCCAATCCTTGGGATATGTCATCCATATCATGTGTTCTATCTCCATTGCCATCATCCTCATCAAACGTTTCTTCATCGAAATCATCATTCAAGGCACCGGAATCACATGACCTATCAACTTCTCTAACGACAACCGCCTACAACTCTTCGTCTTGGGTAAGGTTCTCTACGGGCTCCACATCCACATTATCATCCATAGCCACCACAATTCGGCTACACTCCTTCTCCACAACAACTTCCAAGCACCTAACACTGCTACTCTTGACAACGTCTATGTAGTTCTTCCATTCATCCTCACATGACAAACACATCAACACATAATGTGCCCGTTCCTTCCCACAATCAAATCTGCCTCTCAAACTTAGTGGCCACCCAAATTTATCCCGACACTTGCTAACCAAAGCATCAAAGTTAGGAGGTCCACTAAAGAACTCAACATGTTCGTGCATGCTTTCGAACTCCCCATTTCCTTTCACTTTGCCACCATGAAACAATCGCACTAACCGATCCATCTACAAAATACGAACCAACACATCAACAACACATGAACTACGCATTTTGGAAATAAATCATATCCATTCACTAATACACTACAATAACAAAAACTTCACAGTGATGTCAACAAAGGCAACAAACATTCCGATCTAAATCCACCATGCACCACTACCAAAGTCCATTCAACACGTAGTTTACGTCCAATCCACGGGCAAAGTATATCCTAAACCTAATCTACGCATCAAATAATAACAAGCAACGATCAAAACATTGGCACCATCCCTAATTTCCTAACCCTAGTCTTCAAACTCATGAGGCAAGAAATTATGAAAAAGAGGGGGTAGATCAACCTGGCGGTGTACTTGAGTCCACGGAGCAGGGAGGTCGCGGACCACGCTGAGACAAACCTCGGCGGTGGCGCCGCTGCGGCAAGGCGCGCCGGCAAGGCGCCGACGACGTGGGGAGTCAGCCTGCTCCCCCTGGCGCCGCTCCCCTGCGGCACGAGGGAGAGGGAGAGAGAGGGTAATAGGAGTAGCCGCTGAACTTGCCGGCGGCGCGGCCTCCGATGGCTGGGGCGGCCGGGGACGCGGGGTGGTGACGGTGGTCGCGGCGGCGCCTAGCCGTGCAGAGTGAAGGAGAGGGAGAGCGAGAGAGAAAGGAAAATGGGCCGGGCTAGCCAAATCGTATATGGCCCCGTCGCGCTGGCCCGCCTAGCGCGACAACCCTATCGCGCTTGAGTCACTGGCGCAACAGGGCAGGCTCGACGGAACGCCGCGCCAGCTCCGGTCAACGATGCGTGCCACTGTGGCGCCCCTTGTCGCGCCAGCGCATGTGGCGCGGCAAAGTGGTATAGTCGCGCCACTCGCGCTGGCGCGACCAAAAGGGATAGATTTGCAAATACTTTTTTGGGATTACTATTAAAATATTGTTTAAAAAGGATTAAAAAAAGTCCGAGGGAGGGGGGAGGGTTCTGTGGCTATAAAAATTTTTATGTAGAGGAGGAGAAGGTGGGATTAGCGCCTTCATGGACCATGGTTCGCCTTCATTCTAGGTTCACCCGATATTCAGAACCATAATCCCAGTGGTAGATTCACCAGAATGCTAATTTGTGACCGTGCCCATGGCTCCTCTACAAGTTACGGAGTTCAGCCCAAGTTGCAAGGATGGCATGATGCTGGCCTAGTTATGAGAATGCTCCCGGCTTGGTTTGTTTTGCCGTGGAGTTTGCTCTGGACATGACATTATTTTTAACTACAGGGTATTTTTCTTGTGTTGGATTGCTGGCATGGCTTTTATTTTAACTGCAGGATATTTTTAGTGTTGAATTGCTGGAGGTTTAGCCTGCATTCGTGGGTTCGTTATACACATACACCGGGAGTTTTTGGATGTGATTCTTTGCACCACGGTCACTACTCACTAGTCACTGTCAGACTATCAGTCGCATCTAGTAAAGCCCATACAAAATGCCTCCGTGACTCCGTTGCTAGGAGCTCAAACTGGCCCATTAGGCTCTCAGTTTATATATTTATCAAGAAGCCTAAGGCCGTCCCCTGTTTTAGTTCTGCATCGATCAGCAAGAGCATCTTTCCGCATTTGATTTGATGCTGTGTTTAACCTTGTATATGCACCCTGTCTCATACACAGACTGCTGTGTAGTGTGGACTAAGCTGCTAGCTGGCTGCTACCAATCTGTCTATACAACAAAATACGCTCGCTGGCTGCAACCAAACCAATCCGTCTATACAACAAATACGCAGAATTTACAGGCCCAGAAGAAGAGCAAGGAGAGACGGCAGCAGGATGAGCCGCTGCCATTGCAGCACCGGCGGGCGGTGGCCTCCACGCCGCCGCGTCGGATGAGGCGTTCAAGATGCCTTTGGGCGTTCTGCCGTGCCGGGGAGTGCACGTCCCGTTCGCCTGCTCAGACACACACATACAGTTCCGTCTCAGTAATTCACACAAGAGAATTTTACTAGAGGCTATGTGCAGCGAGGAGAGGAGAGGAGGCATTACGTTGCAAGCCGATATGCTCCCGCAGCCGCAGACGAGGCCGCCGTTCGCCTTGTCCGTCGCCTCCGCCGCGCCGCCTCGGTCGCTCCTCTGCGTCCGAAATTCACAAACCAAGTTCAGAGTTGATCTGAGTAGGAACCACGGAGATGAGACGAACGACGGAGCTGGCTGCTGACCTTGTAGAAGTCGACGGCGATGAAGTTGGGCCATCGGTTCCCGGACTTGTCGTGGCAGGTGGTGACCATGTCCAGCAGCTGCGCCGAGTTGTCCTTGCACGCCGCCGGCAGGTTCGGGAGGTCCCTGAAGTAGTTGACGAGCACCAGCGACCTGGACAGGTCGTTCATGGCGGCCGACTCGGCGCGGTTGTGGCACGTCCCCTTCACCATGCCCTTGGTCCCGTCTGCAAGCAAGAAGAAGCACCACCCGGCCCACAGAATCTGCATCGCTCATGGTGCAAAGAACCAAGGACAGGGATGGCGACGGCAACGGCGGCGTACACTGGTTCTCGACGACGTAGCGCCACTCGTAGGCGATGCCCTCGGCGGCCACCTTGGCGGGCCTGGAGGTGAATACGAGCAGGCGGTGGTTGTCGCGGACCATGTCGCTGAGCCGCGGCCAGTCGCCGCCGCTCTTGGGCATGCGCCAGGCCGGGAACACGTAGCGGGCGAGGCCCGACGCGTTGAGCACCCGGGTGAGCCCCTTGGGCGACTCCACGTAGTCCTCCACGAAGATGGTCACCACCTCCGCGGGGTTCCGCAACAGGAAGCGCTCCACCTCCCTGAGCACGTTCACGGCCGGTTGCTGCCAGTGCCAGGGGAAGTCGAGGTCAGACAGAGCTGTGGAGACGAACACGGTGACGCCGGCCCGGGAGGAGAAGGAGCTTACAAACGCGGTGAAGTTCTGGCAGATGGCAGAGCCAGACGTCGTTGCGGAAGTCGTACATGTCCAGCATCAGCCCCCTCACGCCGTTCTGCACCACAGACAGAGAATTCAAGCGAGGGCCAAATCTATGGTGCTGACTTGCTGTGAAGTCTAGCTACCGGAGTCATGTTAAAAGCTTGCAGTTTCCAACTATGTACAGCAGAAAAAGCAATGTTACTTGAAAAAGGCGAGATAACACCCTGTAGAATAAGATTGCACAACTGGACAGCTTTCATTGATCGAACTTGCCGAGGGCGGACTCAAAGAAATGGCGCCACTGGCCGAAGTTGCAGTCGTCCATGTCAAGAATGACGGGAACATGGTGGCGAACAGAGATCCCTTGGATCTGAGACGAGGTGGCTGGTGCGACGGAGAAGCCGTCGTCGGAAGAAGAATCAGAAGCATGAGAAGAGGGAGCCATGGGAGCGGAAGCTGAATGTGCCGGAGAGAGAGTAGGATCGGAGGCGGCTGATACCATGTAGAATAAGATTGCACAACTGGACAACTTTCATTGATCATTTACAGTATACATATATAGGATTACATCCGGGCCTTTGGCCGTGCTGTACACTGAGAACGGGCGAGCGCGCCTAGCGGACATGCAGGCAGCGCGAGGACCGGGCATGCGAGAGCGTGGTGAGCGAGTCACTGGTGCGGCGAGCGCGCATGCAAGGGCGCGGCGTGCGCGCGAGCTGTTGCAGATCCGATATGCCAGGGTGCCTCAGCCGTTATGGAGTTGCTTCTGCTGACACCCCCCCCCCCATCCGTCTCTATCTTTCACAATAATCGCTCAGATTTCCACATGACTATGGTTGCCGGAAATGCCATCGTGGGGACACCATGGCGACGCAATGAGACGAGACATTGACGCGGCAACCGAGCTCATTGACGCGCAGGCAGGAACACAGACAGGAATCCTGGCTCCTGCGCGCGTGCCTGCCGCAGTGCAGTGCCATGTGTGCCGCGACCACGCTTCAAGCAAGCGCAGCCGGAGCCGGGCGTGTGGTGTGGGCTCGCTGCGGCCGGCTCTGCTCCGCCACCGCGGGCGTGCACGCAAACCCGTGCTCGCTCGCTCGCTGGCCGCCTGGAGCGCGCGCACGCGTCGGCGCGTGGAGAGCCCCCCGCGACACCTGTTGGCTGTCGCGTCACGGCCCGGCGGCACCTCACGCCCAATGCCTACCACCTGGACGGTAAACACATTACTACTTGTAGTAGTACACCAATCTAGGAGTAGTATTCTCATGCCCAATCATTCCTTGGCCGTGGGCCCGTGTCCAATCAAACCGTGGAAGCTAACGTTTGCGTGCGTGGCGCGCCGCCGGGTCATGCGGACGTGGACGAGCGAGTTGCAGCTAGCTCTGGCGAGCTCAGGAAGAAGCTGAAGAAGGAGGAGCGAGAGACTGGCTGGATGGAGAGGGAGACTCACGTTGAGCTGCTCGGTGACGGTGTCCTGCTGGTTCCACGGCGTGGCGATGGCGACCCCCGTCTGCGACCGCTGCCCGAGCCGCGCGAACGAGTTGTGCGTCGTCAGCCACGCGTACCGGTTGAGCGGCAGGTCCCGCGCCTGCCACCATGAGAGGAGCAACAACCCGCGCAAATTGTCACGGGACGGTCAGTGTCGCCGGCGGCGGCAGCGATCCAATAATCCGGCGGCTGCATTCGGGGCGGCGAACGGGAAATTGCTTGCGCGCGTACGGCGTACCTTGGTCTGCGGGTCGACGGGGGCCACGCGGGTGCAGCGCGGCCGCACGTTGCCGTCGGCGACGCACGTCTCGCAGTGCAGCCCCGCGTCGCAGTTCCGGTCCAGCGCGCACGTCTCGCCCACCTTCCGGGCCGACACCACCACCTCCGCGCCGGGACCGGGGGAGCACAGCATCACGAGAACGAACACGGCGGCGGCGACGCGTCGGAGAAGAAGCGCCGCCGACCCTTCCCTGTCCGCGGCCATCATCTCCGTTCTTCCTTGCTTTGTCCTCCCTCCGCCGCCGCCGCCGGTCGACGCCTCCTGCTGACCGTGTTGTTGTGCTCCGTTGCTGGCCTTGGCACGGCGATCCAGCTATTCCAGCCAAAGAAGCCAGGAGGAGAGCAGCAAGCAGGTTGGTGCGTGGGCGGCGGTCGCTTCGCTTCGCTCGCGTCTCGGAGTGGTGTTTGTGTCATTGTGTGGCTTGCAAGGCCGGACATGCCAGTGGCGTCGGCGCCCTCGGACTCGGACGCTCTAATTTCGCCTTTCCTTCCTTCCGCCCCGCGCCCCCGTGGATCTTGGCCGTTGGTGGGGGTGCCTCATCCGCCGTGGGCCCCGGTCGTCATGTCTCACGAGTGGAGCCTGGCCCACGGAGAAGGCGGGAGGTGGGCACGGGCGCCGCGGCATCCGGTCGAGATGGCCGTTGCGGTGGTCCCGTGCGCTGCCGCCGCGGGTCCTCAACTGCCAGGTGAGCTGGCACGGGCAGCAACCGCAGCTCGTTAATACGCAAGGCCATGATTTGGTTATTGCCATTTCTCGTGCTGCCAGTCTGCCACCCATGAGGTGTTGTGTTTTGTTTCAGAAATGAGGCACATGCCTCTTTTGTGTACTCCAGTTTAATACAGGATTGAGCTGTTACATGTTAATTTTTGCATCCGATTTTTTTCTTCGGTTATTTCTCACGCTTTAGCTAACGCCCGCTCACCCCTCTTATCTTTGGCCCCCACATTGCTCGGAAACGTGATATGTACGTGCGTGTATGACCTGATCATGTTTGAGGTTTCGGCCAGCTGATAATGAAAGACAAGCAAGTTAAAAAAAAATCTTACACGCCCTCATGGTTGCTAGGTCCTCAGTCACTACTCTTACCACTTAAAATGGTTTTGTCGGTACGCTTTTCGGGTCCTCTCCTAGTCCATTGGTTGTCCGATGCCGCCCCGCTATCCCTTCCACCACCAGAGTCAGGTCTACCTACTCTAGAACCCCTCCTTCTAGGCCCGACAACAACAAACGCCCTCCTCAGGAAGAAGAAGCTCGTCTCCCACCACTGTCGATGTGGTAGAACCGTCCGAAATAATACATTTTCGGAGACGCTCGTATTCCACTACACACTAAGCACCTCCAAAGGGAGCTACATCAGACAGTTCCGTCGAGCACACCCCAAGGAAGAACTCGAAACAATCCATGTTTTACATCCAGAATCCAATAACAAGTACGAGCCTACAATACTTAGTCCATTTCATACAACAAGAGTTTTTAGAAATTATTTATTACAATATCAGAGTTCAGAGTGTGATAATTAAACAGCAGAATGAAAATAAGCATTTAGCAGAAATGATACAAGAATCCGTCTGTGCCCACCAGAAGAATCCTCCACACAAGAGCTACTCCTCAAGCTGCACCTGCAACAGGGGTAAAATAAACCCTGAGTACACAATGTACTCGCAAGACTTACCCGACTAGTGAGAATAGTTTCCCAACTCTATGGAATATGATAGCCAATATGGGTTTGCTGTTTTCTTTTGGTTTGCGAAAAACATTACTAATAGTTCATCCTTATAGTCAAGTTTTATTAGCAGTCATGATTACTTCATTAGCTAACCATTCTAGGTAAGCACATGTTCTACTTTTAATCAAGGGTTAAGCAATCAGATCCATTTCACCATCTTTCACCTTCCAGTACTTACTACGGTGCTAGATCATAGCCAAGTCGTACGGTCTCACGGAAACGACAATTCGTGAACCAATGTATCTTAGCTGGGTACCCCGAAACACATGCCCCATTTGTACCCCAGGCACAAACAAGGCTAACACATTCCACTCCTGTTACGAGGTCTAGGTCCCCGTCCAAACTTGGACTTCAAGTTCCCACACTTGAGACCCGATCTCAGTATGGTGCTTAGACCTCTATCTTTCCCCACCTACAATCAGTCGGTCCAGAAAGAGCCAGAACCCACGACAAGAGCGTAACGAGCCTTCCCGCTCCCATAACCAAGTATGTGCTCAGGATAATAAGTCTGTGACCTGACTACCATCCACAGCAATGGACGGTCCTTAATCGATATAAACAGGGAAAACAGTGTAACCAAGCTAAGCCTCATTGGACGCGGGACACAACCTGTTACACCCACCAATATCCATACCATATCGCTGCCCTATCTCTATTTTTCTTTTCGTCATTATATCATGAGAGTAATTATAATAATCACCTATTGTGAGTAACGGCAGGTTACTCACGCTACCGAAAACCTAAGCATAGCAGCTACTCGAACCTGTACTAGTAGGACTCATAGGACAGTTATATCTATGCATGTGGTTTTCATAAAATTCCTATAACGTAAATGCACACAACATGTATAAACAGTGATTATAAAAAATAAGGGTTATGCACCGGGACTTGTCTTAGGCAGGCATGGTGTCAGCTGAGTCAGTCGGTGGCGGCTCTTGGACCTCCTCCTACACGAGGATCTCCTCCTCGTACTCCTTGATGATCTCCTCGAACTTGTGATCGCCGATGGTCACGATCTCCGTCAACTCGTTCTCTACATGCATGCGATGATGATGCAACACTTAGCATTTATGCAACAACAACTCTTAAGATAAGAATACGCATACTAAGCTACTAAGCTAGCTCTAATAACTAAGGTACTAAGCTAACTATCATCTTTACCAAGAAAAGTGTTGGGTTCAACTAACAAACACCTAGCTTTACAAACGAAGGATATATCTTTATTTCTACTAATGATTTAATGTATATTGAAATAAAGAGCTTTTAACTACGCTAATGCTTAATCTATTCTAAAGCTACAAAAATTACAATGAGCACATAATAATACAATGAAGCTACCATAAAAATTTCAGGACCAAAACTAACACCAATTTACCATAAAAATTCCTACAATATCTAACCTAACAATATTAAGCACCCTCAAATGATTTAATAGCCCCTGGTATCAACATGTATATATATATAAACTAAATACACTAACCGATATAGCACAATTTTAGGAACCTAACAAAACTTGTTTTATAATTTTTGGACACCTATATGATTTTATATGATATACCAAAAATCAGCTCAAAAATTAAATTAGAAAGATATTTCTAATTCCTTTTGGAAAAGAAAAACGAATTCGCCCGCGTGGCCCATGTGATGCAGCACACGCGAGCGCGCGGTGGCCCACAAACGCGGCCCACGTGAGGCTGTCCTGCAGCGCGAGGTGGCCCGTGGTGGGGGAATCCTGTGCGCGTTGATGACTTTGCAAAAGAGATCTCGTACTTTTCTCGAATTGCAACTAAGTCCTAGCGCCACTATTATGGTGAGTTGAGGCAGCTACAGGCCTAATCGGTTAGCGCGTGAGCATCAGGAGGCTACCATGGACTAGTCTGAGGTGACAGTTGGAGCGGAAGATGATGGAGGAAGGCTGGCCATGTGCGGCCGAACCATGCGCCAGTGCACCTGGCAGCACGGTCGCATCAGCGACGAAGGAGAGGCGGTAGTGGTTCGACTAAGGCGCGCAAGGTGGAGAGGAAGTCAAGGCGATGCTAGTGGTGCAGGTGAATTGGCTTAGGAGGGACGATGAGAGAGCTGCCCACACCCATGGCCGGATGCGGCCTTACCGGCACAGCGGCGGAAGAAACTCCAAATTGGAGCTGGGCCGTGCTCGCTTCAAAGCTAGGTGGGGTCGGGTAGCGAGAGGACATGATGGTGAAGCCATGGATGCGACGAATTGAATGAAGATGATCGTTCATAGGGCAATTGATGCCGCGGCTCAGCGGCGGCGACAGAGAGAGGAAAAGAGAAAGAGAGAGACGTAGGTCGGCGAGCTCATGGAGACCCACACGCAAGTGCTAGTAGATAGGCATGTGCATTTTCGGCCAGCGTGGCCCACGCGGCCACAGTGTCTTAAATGACAAGGCGACGACGAGCTCGGCCATGTGCGTGCGACAGTGGCGGCCTTGAACTAGGGCCGACAGCGGCGTAGAGAGTACAGCGGACAGGCGTGGATGTGATGACGATGCGACGGCAGCGGTAGCATCATGGTGCAAGATGGGTCGATAGTGCGGTGAGGCAGCAGTGGGCAGACGCGACGACGAGATGATAGCGCCAGCAGTGGCTTCGTCGTGTCACGGCGGGGCCAACGGCAGCCGAGCCATGGCAAGGCCAGAGGCAGCCACGGCCGGCCACGCATGGCAGGTTGGACACGTGTGACCAACGTGACGACACCGAGCGCCCGTGCATGGTAATCGCGCCCACGCAGCCAACCAGCCCAAAACCATGTCATGCACGAATTTTAAAGCGACCATAAAAACTTAACGGTTTCTTTGGGACCTAAACCATCTTCACCATGCTCAAGATGGCACATGAGACTACCAAATCAAGCTATAACACTACACCACCCCTTAACCCAATCTCTCAAATTAAATTGCTAAACATAGCAATGTCTAGCTGTTGACAAACTTAAAAATTTTCTAAGTTTTGAGCTGAATTTGATTTCAATTTGTGATTTCTAAGCAAATGGAAATATTAGCTAGTAATATAATTTTTCGACAGTAAGTATTTCACTGTCATCTACAAAGTTTGTACTTCAAACTTTATTTACGCGTGACACATGTTCTATAGCATTTCTGTTCAATAAAAATTAATTTTAAACCCTACTTGATATACATGAACATATTGAATCAACTTTTGTTTAACATTTTATTAGTCATTTTAAGTTACAAGAAATTTATCTACCCATTCTATCACATGCATTAACACATAAACATGATGCTCATGATATATTTTAGTAAATGATTTAGGGTGTAACACCGAGGGTGTTACAACTCTCCCCCTAAACAAAATCTCGTCTTGAGATTTCGTGTTAGTGCCTAGTGTTGGAAAAATGGTAAGAGTGACCTTTTAACATAACTATTACCTCGACACATCGGGGAGAAGATGGGGATAATGCTCTAGAATATAACTCTCCTTCTCCCAAGTTGCTTTGTCCGCTGAATGATTTTGCCACTGGACTTTATAAAATTTCACCACTTTGTTCCTAGTGACTCTCTCTTTTTCATCCAAGATTTTGATAGGATGCTCAATATAAGAAAGATTGGGTTGGAAAGGGAGTCCTTCAATTTCCACCACTTCCTCAGGAACCCGTAAACACTTCTTTAATTGGAAAACATAAAAGACATTATGTACTGCTGACAAAATATCCAGAAGTTGGAGATGATAAGCAACCACACCACATCGCTCCAAAATCTTATAAGGTTCGACATAACGAGGAGCTAACTTTCCACAGACTACGAATCGATGCACACCTCTCATCGGGGATACCTTTAGGTACACATGGTCACCAACTTCAAACTGCAAGGGCCATCTTCACTTGTCCACATAAGTTTTCTAACGATTCTGAGCTGCCTTCAAATGACTCTGAATAACACTAACTTCTTCTCGAGTTTCCTTGATAAAATTAGGTCCAAAGTAACCATGATCACCCACTTTAACCTAATTAAGAGGTGTTCTACATTTCATGCCGTACGGGGAGGGTGCCATATGAATGCTTTCTTGATAGCTATTGTTATAAGAAAACTCAGCTAGAGTCAAGCATTCATCCCACTTTTCTAGATAAGAAATGGCACAAACTCTCAACATATCCTCAAGTACCTAATTGACTCTTTCTGTCTGACAGTCAATTTGTGGATGATAAGCTGAACTTCTGAGGAGACGAGTACCAAGACATTTCTGGAGTTGCTCCTAGAAATAAGAGACAAAAACTGACCATCTATCAGAGATAATGGTAAGAGGAACTCCATGTAGGGTCACAACCCGATCAAAATACAACTTAGCATACTTCTTGGCTGAATACCTTGTATCCACCCGGAGGAAATGAGCGGACTTGGTAAGGTGATCCACAACGACCCAAATAGAGTCATACCCTTTTGTTGTGCGGGGCAAACCCACAACAAAATATATGGAAATATCCTCCTATTTCCAAACAAGGATAGGCAAGGGCTATAGAAATCCAGGCATACGCATATGGTCTGTCTTAACCCTTCCACAAATGTCACATCCTGAGATGTATTTGGTAATATCCTGTTTCATATTTGTCCACCAATACAAGTGACACAAATCATGATACATCTTGTTACTTCCCAGATGGATGGATAATTTGGAATTGTGGGCTTCATCCAAAATTTTTCTTCTAAGCTCATCACTTGAGGGAACCACCAATCGGTTCTTCAACTTCACCACACCTTGATCATCAACACTGAAATGAGGACCACGCCCTTCGGCAATTAACTTCTTGATATGCAAGATTTCCAAAGCATCTTGGCTTTGCTCTATAATAATTCGCTCAGGTAAATCCGAGACTAGAGCAATATGGGCTAACACCTCAGAATGGTTGAGAGACAAAAATTCTTCTTCAACTTGATGCAACTTCCGACTTAAGGCATCATCCACCACATTAGCTTTTCCAGGGTGATAATGAACTTCTAAGTTATAATCTTTGATTAACTCAAGCCACCTCCATTGCCTCATATTCAACTCAGACCGAGTGAAAATATATTTGAGGCTCATGTGATTCATAAAAATGTGTACTTTATTTTCCAACAAGTAATGTCTCCAAATTTTTAGAGCGTGTACCACTACAGCCAGCTCTAAATCACGGGTGGGATAATTCAACTCGTGCTTTTTTAGCTGACGTGAAGCATAAGCGATCACACGTCCGCCTTGCATAAGCACACATCCTAGTCCAGTCCTAGAGGCATCACAATATACATAAAATAGCCTATCAATATTTGGTTGGGCAAGAACAAGAGCAGAGGTAAGAAACTTCTTCAGGGCTTGGAAAGCTTCTTCACAAGCCAAACTCCATACAAACTTGACATCCTTCTAGAGCAACTTGGTCATTGGTTGGGCTATTTTGGAAAATCAGGGATAAAGCGCCTATAATACCCAGCAAGACCAAGGAACTGATGAATCTAATGCGCTGACTTTGGAGATTTCCAATTTAACATGTCCTACACCTTGCCAGGATCCACATAGATGCCTTCAGGTGTCAGGACATATCCCAAAAATTACACTCAATCCGACCAAAACTTACACTTGCTGAATTTGGCATACATCTTGTGTTCCCTTAACCGAGTCAATACTATCCGAAGATGATGTGCATGCTCTTCATTGTTCTTGGAGTATATCAAAATATCATCAATGAACACCACTACAAACTTATCCAACTCCGGCATAAAGACTGAGTTCATGAGGTACATAAAGAATGCAGGAGCATTGGTGAGACCAAAAGACCTGACTAGGTATTCATAAAATGCCATACCTAGTAGAGAAAGTTGTCTTTGGTATATCTTGTGGCTAGATCTTAATTTGGTGATACCTAGAATGAAGATCAATCTTTGAAAACACTTTGGCACCGGCCAACTGATCGAACAAAGTATCAATATGAGATAAAAGATACTTGTTCTTAATGGTTACCGCATTGAGAGGGTGATAATCCACACACATCCAAAGAGTGTCATCCTTCTTCTTCACAAAAATAGCTAGACAACCCCATGGTGAAGAATAAGGACAGATGAATCCCTTCTCCAACAATTCCTCTAGCTGTTTCTTTATTTCTGCCAGTTCCTTTGGAGCCATGTGGTAAGGACGCCACGAAATAGGAGCAGTACCAGGTTCTAACTCAATTATAAACTCAACCTCCTGATCTGGTGGTAACCCAGGTAAATGCTCGACAAAAACATCTAGAAACTCATAGAGCATAGGAATAGAGGCAAGATCAGGAGAGGCTTTAGTATGGGCAATAACTGGTAGGGTAGAAACCGAAGGCATAAGGAGTGACATTCTATCCTCAGAAGAAGGAAGCTTCAACGCAACAACTCTCTGTCTAAGGTTTAGGACTACCTCATAACTTCTCAACCAGTTCATTCCTAGAATTGCATCTATGCCTTGCCTAGGCAATAACATGAACTAGAGACGATAAGAGTGAGTTGCTAGCACTAGTCACACTGTGTCTGTCTGAGTGTTAATGCACAACTGCACACCTAGAGCTCTAATTCTATAGGCATTAGGAATAGCCATAGTAGATATATTGTGCCTTTATGCAAACCCCATACTCATGAATGAATGTGATCCACCAGAATCAAATAATACATATGCTAGATGGGAATCAATGGTCAACATACCAGCCATCATGGGCTCTCCCTATGGAATATCCTCGGCCTTGGTGAAGTTAACCTGCCTCGAGCGGCTCACGGGCACCTTCTTCCTGATGATAGTCCTCTTAACCAAACAAGAGTTGGCTAAAGGCTGAGAAGACTAAGTAAGCTGGTTCTAGGGGCACTCATGAGCATAGTGGCCTTCCTTGCCACATTTGAAATAAGCACCCGGCTTGTTTTCCTGTCCCTGATGAGGTGGAACCTACTGTCTTTGAGGCTGCTGCACCTACTGAGTAGTTGCAAGGTACTGAGTGGGAGGTGCCTGGTGAGTCTACTGAGTCTGGTGAGATGACTATCCACCCAAAGAGTGATAGGGCACCCTCCACACAACCTGTACCTTCCAAGACTGTGGGTGACTATAAGACCTAGTGATCACCCTCTTGTGCTTCCACTCAGCCTGAGAGTCATGATGAAGTCCCTCCATAGCAATGGCAACATTCATCAAAGCACCAAAGGTCTGATAGCCTCCTATATACAGCTTCTCTTGTAAGATGCAAGAGAGACCATGATTGAAATGATCCATATTCTTCTCATCAGTATCCACATGAGTCCCAGCATACTGCGCAAGATGGTTGAATTTGTTCACATACTCCATCATAGTCATGTTTCCTTGCTTTAGCTCTAGAAACTCAGACAACTTCTTGTTTAGCAAACCAGCAGGAACATATTACTAATGGAAAGCAGTGGTAAACTCCCACCAAGTTACATGGTGGTCCACTGGCTGCATGGCATTGAAAGTGTCCCACCAAGCACTAGCAAATCCTAGAAACTGTTGTGCGGCAAAGCGCACCTTCTACTCATTAGTCACATTGAGTAGCTGAAACTTCTAAAAGCTCTAGTTTGGTTTTGGTGAATTGATGAAACCCTAAGTGCTAACCTAGTTTATCAAAGTGATTATGAGATAGGTAGTACTATTCCAAGTGATGAAGTAACAGTGAAGATCATGATGATGGTGATGCCATGGTGATGATCAAGTGCTAAGACTTGGAAAAGAAGAAAGAGAAAAACAAAAAGCTAAAGGCAAAGGTAAAATTGATAGGAGCTTTTCGGTTTAGTATTCGAGATACTTAGCGAGTGTGATCATATTTAGGATCGATAGTCGTAATATTAAGAGGGATGAAACTTAGATCGAAATGTAGTTATAAAAGTGCCACTAGATGCTCTAACTCATTGTATATGCATTTAGGATCTAGTGGAGTGCTAACACCCTTGAAAATATTTGTGAAAATATGCTAACACACATGCATGAAGTGTTACACTTGGTGGTTGGCACATTTGATCAAGGGTGGTGAAGTTCGGGGTCAAAAGGAGCTATTTCGTATTGATCGGACTCTGCCATGGGCAGTGACCGGACTCTGACCCTACATCCAGTATGTGGTGCACAGTGAAGGTCGCTCTTGATCCTTTGACCGGGCGCTGAGAAGAAATAGGACCGGACACGCTGGGGGTGCATCCGGTCAGGCTATGACATACGCTGATGCAAGCATCAAAACAAGCTAGTGAGGACCAGACCCTGAGTTGCGTCCGGTGACCTATGATTGGACGTGTCCGGTCATGATTTTGCCTCTCTAGAACCTTACTAGAAATGATCGGACTCCATTGATGGAGCGTTCGATCACTTTAAGCAGTGCATACAGTCACAACTTAACATGTGGCACAAAACATACTAGCTGTTAAGATTGGGTGCTCAGCATTTGTGGTTGATGACATGTGGTGAGCATTGGGCAATCGAACGCTGGGGTCCTACGTCCGGTCAACCTAACCGGCGCGTTCGGTCAGCCCGTGTTTCACTAGACAGAGGAGCCAATGGCTCTATTTATGGGGGCTCTCTATTTAAGCCCCGTGGCTGGCTCAAGCTCACTCTCTTGGCCATTTGCATTGATATAGCAACCTTGTGAGCTTAGCCAAAGCCCTTCCACTCATCTCCATCATTGATTCATCATGTTTATGAGATTGGGATAGAATCCATGTCCATTGCTTGAGTGTTTGCATCTAGAGGCACTTGGTATTTGTGTTTCGCTGTAGGTTTGGCTTGTTACTCTTGGTGGTTGCCGCCACCTAGAAGGCTTAGAGCAGCGAGGATCATCGAGCGGAGGTTGGTGATTGTCTCTGGCTCCAATCATGGTGATTGTGAGGGGTTCTTGATCTTTCCTCGGCGGAGAGCCAAAAGGTACTCTAGTAAATTGCTCATGGCTTGTGTTATCCTCATCTTGTGTTGGTTGTGCGTCACCCTATTGAGGGTTTGGCGTGTGATGACAATTAGCGCATGAACCTCCAAGTGAGTGTATCGCCACAACAGGGACTAGCTTGCTGGTAAGCAAGTGAACCTCGGAGGAAAAATCATTGTGCCTTGATTGTCTCCTTGGTAATCATTGGTATTGATTGATTGATCACTTGCCATGGCGATATACCTCTCTACCACTCTCTTGTATTTCATTGTACATTCATTTGTATAGAGCTTGTAGTAGTCAAGACTAGATAGTGTAGTACTTAATTGTATCACTTTTGCTAGATTGATCACCTTGGTGTAAATTTGAGACATAGTCTTGTTGTGATATACTAGATATCATAGAAAATAGAATTGTGTAGGTGGCTTGCAACCCCAAGTATAGTGCTAGCATAAAATTCGCTTCGCCATCTTATTGACTAATCATTTGTCTTAGTGTTGTTATAGAATTTTTAATAGGCTATTGACCCCCCCCCCCTTAGCCATTAGGACCTTTCAAGTGGTATCAGAGCCATAGTCACCGTGATTTGAGGCTTAACAACCTTCGGTGTCAAAATGGCTCAAATCAACAACACCAAGAAGCCATCCCAATTTGATGGCTCAAACTATCCCTATTGGAAAGCTAAGATGACAACATATATCATGTCAATCAATAGGAAGGTTTGGAAAGTGGTGGAGACCAAGATTAAGATAGAAGATCTAGAGAATCCTATCGCCGCTGAAGAAGTACTTCTCCAAAACAACGATATTGCTCTTAGTGCCATTCATGATGCTATTGATAAGAGAACATTTGAGCAAATTAAGAATATTAAGATTGCTTATGAGGCTTGGAAGAAGTTGGATGTGTCATTTGAGGGCACTCAAGCAGTGAAGGGTGCTAAGACATATATCCTCAAGGAGAAGTTTGTTAGTTTTAAGATGAAGGAGGATGAGAGTGTGTCAGAGATGTTCCATAGGCTTCAAGTGCTTGTTAATGATCTCAAAGCACTTGGAGAGAAGGTGGAGGACAAGGAATTCTCCCATAAGTTCTTGAGATGCCTACCTTCAAGATTTTTTCACATTGGTCACTATTCTAGTGAGGAGTGGTTTGGACACCATGACACCAAACCAAGTGTTAGGAGATATAATGACTGATGATACATATAGAGACAATGATGAGAAGGAAGAAAAGAAGAATAAAGATGAGAAGAAGGATGAGAAGAAGAAGAGTGTGGCATTCTCTCTCTACAAAGAGGGATTGGGCTATACCCCCAAGAAAGGCAAGACGGTCTTTGCTCCTCATAAGACTAGTTTTGTAAAGAACAATGGTCGGTTTTGCACTAGTTGCAAGCAAGTTGGTCATAAAGAGTATGAGTGCAAGAACAAAAGCAAAAATGCTAATGTATCCTCAATTAAGATTAATTCTTTCTATGTGCTTACTAAGGGTACAAATGGTGTGAAAGCTAAGTTCACTAGTATACCATGGATGGGCTCAAAGAAGAAAGCCATTTGGCTGCCAAAGAGCTTGGTCACTAACCTTCAAGGACCCAAGCAAGTTTGGGTACCTAAAAAGAATTGTTCTTTTGTAGGTCAATTACAAAGCCAAAGGAAGGCATTGGGTTCTTGATAGTGGGTACACTCAACACATGACCGATGATGCAAGAATGTTCAACTCAATCAATACCAATGACAGTGATTGTTATGATAGTATCATATTTGGTGACAATGGCAAAGGCAAGGTCAAAGGGCTTGGTAAGATTGCAATATCCAATGACAAGAACATATCCAATGTGTTGCTAGTAGAGAGCTTGAACTTCAATTTGCTATTCGTGGCTCAATTGTGTGATCTTGGATTCAAATGCATATGTGAGGTAGATGATGTAGAGATCATAAGTGTAGATGGCTCTAACTTGATCTTTAAGGGCTTTAAATATGAGAATCTATACTTGGTTGATTTCAATGCTAGTAAAGCTCAATTATCTATATGTTTGTTCACTAAGTCTAGCATGGGTTGGTTATGGTATAGAAGACTTGGTCATGTTAGAATGAAACAATTGAATAGATTGGTAATGCATGACTTGGTTAAAGGCTTGAAAGATATAGTATTTGAGAAAGATAAGCTTTGTAGCTCTTGTCAAGCTGGAAAACAAGTTGGAAACACCCATCCTAAGAAAATAATGATGAGCACTAGTAAAGCATTTAAGTTATTGCACATGGACTTGTTTGGGCCAACTCAATACACTAGCATTAGTGGTAACAAATATGGTTTTGTGATAGTGGATGATTATACTAGATATACTTGGGTATTCTTTCTAGTGGACAAAAGTGATGTGTTTGCAACATTCAAATCATTTGTCAAGGGCATTCACAATGAGTTTAAAACAACCATCAAGAGAGTTAGAAGTGATAATGGTAGTGAGTTCAAGAATACTAGAATTGATGAGTTGTGTGATGAATTTGGAATTAGACATCAATTTTCAGTAAAGTACACTCCATAATCAAATGGCCTTGTTGAGAGGAAGAATAGAACACTCATTGATATGGCAAGGTCTATGCTTAGTGAGTACAATGTGAGTCAATCTTTTTAGGCCAAAGCTATCAACACGGTTTGCTATTCTAGCAACCGCCTCTATTGTCACCCATTAAAAGAGAAGACACCATATGAGCTCTTGAATGGTAGAAAACCCAACATTGTATATTTTTAGGTATTTGGTTGAAAATGCTATATCTTGAAGAAAGGCACTAGATTAGGCAAGTTTGACAAGAAATATGATGAATGATTCCTACTTGGATACTCAACTACTAGCAAAGCATATAGAGTTTGGAATTTGGACAGTGGTACTCTTGAGGAAGTTTATGATGTTGGATTTGATGAAACCAAGGGTTTCCAAGATAAGAATGAGAACTTGGAAGATGTTAGAGGCATTCAACTTTCAAAAGCCACGAAGAACATGGATGTTGGTGAATTAAGGCCTAGGCAAATGAATGATGATGAAGATGATCAAGTGCAAGTGCTCTCTAACATAAATTTGCAAGATGATACAAATCAAGCTAGTACAAATGGCTCTCATAACAATGAACAAAATCAAGTGGCTAGCACATCACCTCAATCCAATGATCAAGCAAGTGCAAACAATCAAGTTCCAATACTCAAACCAACTAATATTGCAAGGGATCATCCATTGGACACTATCATTGGTGATATTTCAAGAGGTGTGCAAACTAGATCAAAATTGGCTTCATTTTGTGAGCATTTCTCATTTGTGTCATCCATTGAACCAAAGAAGATAGATGAAGCATTGAAGGATGTTGATTGGGTGAATGCTATGCATGAAGAACTAAATAACTTCACAAGAAATTAAGTATGGGAATTAGTAGAGAGACCTTAGGGACACAATATGATTGGAACCAAATAGGTCTTTAGAAACAAGCAAGATCAAGATGGGATAGTAGTAAGGAACAAAGCAAGATTGGTAGCACAAGGATATACATAAGTTGAAGGTCTTGATTTTGGAGAAACATATGCCTCGGTTGCTAGATTAGAAGCAATTAGAATCTTATTAGCCTATGCTTGTGCCCACAACATCAAGCTCTA
Organism: Miscanthus floridulus; assembly: GCF_019320115.1. Lineage (NCBI taxonomy): Eukaryota > Viridiplantae > Streptophyta > Magnoliopsida > Poales > Poaceae > Miscanthus > Miscanthus floridulus. The sequence goes on from NC_089590.1 coordinate 43,441,387, forward strand.
TCAAGTGGATGTCAAGAGTGCATTTCTCAATGGTTAAATCAATGAAGAAGTATATGTTGAGCAACCTCCTGATTTTGAAGATGACAAGAAGCCCAGCCATGTGTACAAGTTGAAGAAGGCATTGTATGGCTTGAAGCAAGCACCTAGAGCATGGTATGAGAGATTGAGGGACTTCCTCCTCTCTAAAGGGTTCACAATGGGCAAGGTTGACACCACTCTATTCATCAAGAAGATTGGAAAAGATCTATTTTTTTGCAAATCTATGTAGATGACATCATATTTGGATCAACAAATCAAGAATTTTGTGATAAGTTTGGAAAGATGATGGCTAATGAGTTTGAAATGTCCATGATTGGAGAATTGAGTTACTTCCTTGGTCTTTAAATCAAGCAATTAAAGAATGGTATATTTGTGAGTCAAGGCAAGTACATCAAGGACATGATCAAGAAGTTTGGCAAGATTGATAGCAAAGTCATTAGCACACCAATGGGAACCATTGGCAACTTGGATGGTGATGCAAGTGGAAACATGGTAGATCAAAAATTGTATCGGTCTATGATTGGAAGCCTACTCTGTATAACCGCATCAAGGCTAGATGTCATGTTTAGTGTATGCATGTGTTCAAGATTTCAAGCCTCACCAAGAGAAAGTCATTTAAAGGCTACAAAGAGAATATTGAGGTACTTGAAGCATACACAAAATGTTGGTTTGTGGTATCCCAAAGGAGCAAAGTTTGAGCTAGTTGGTTACTCTGACTCGGATTATGCGGGATGCAAGGTTGAAAGGAAGAGCACCTCAGGCACATATCAATTGTTGGAAAGATCACTAGTTTCATGGTCATCAAAGAAGCAAAATAGTATTGCATTATCAACTGCCAAAGCTGAATATATATCCGCCGGTAGTTGTTGTGCACAAATACTTTGGATGAAGGCCACTTTGGCTAACTTTGGAATCAAGTTCAAGAGAGTGCCATTGCTATGTGACAATGAGAGTGCAATCAAGTTGACCAACAATCTGGTTCAACATGCAAGAACAAAGCATATTGATGTCCGCCATCATTTCATAAGAGATCACCAACAAAAAGGGGACATTTGCATTGAGAGTGTAGGCACCGAAGATCAACTTGCCAATATATTCACTAAGCCATTAGATGAGAAAAGGTTTTGCAAACTACGAAATGGGTTGAACATATTGGATTTCTTAAATATGTGTTGATGCACCCCTCCACTTATATGACATGCCTCTCCTTTGAGCAATCCAAGGTAAAAGTTGATTAGCATGGCATACATCCTTGCTAAGGACATGTTTAGTGCATCTAGTTATTTTTCACTTTTACTAGGCTCATTCATGAAAATTAAATAAATTTGATGCTTGTATGGTACCACTATTGCTTCTATGCTTGACTTGATCAAGTGGTAGCATATGACATGTTTGTGCGCTTGTAAACCTAGTGTTTGATCTAGAAAATGAGCTATAAGTGTTTAACTCAACATGGTACAAGATAACCCTTATTTGGAGGTGTGAAAAAGCTTGTCCTTGGATCAAACCGAGTTAAATATCTTTGGCAAGTATTCTAGATTGAACCAAATTTGGGAAAATGGTCCTCACCCCATTGATTGACATTGATAATCTCAACCTATCTACATTTTGAACCTTTGTGGTCATTGATGACAAAGGCAGATAAATAGTGTACAAAGATAGTGAAAAGACAACAAAGGGGGAGAGAAACAAAGATATAAGTGATAGGAGGAGAATTTGACATAGGGGGAGAGATATGACAAAGGAAGGGGATCAAATAAAATTTTAAGCACACAAGTAGGGGGAGCAAGCTCATGAACTTGTATTGTGCATTTCATATATTTGCTTGCATGGCACAAGTTTTAAATTTCAATATCCATGCTTGTGTGGTGTATGCTAGTTGTAGGTTTGAATGATAAAATGAAAAACTAGCATGCATAGGTTAAGAAACTAGACTTATGTTCATTTTATGGAAACTAGACCCTCGCTTCTAATGTTGATCTCATGGGGTATTCTAGTTTTTGTGTATGTCTAGTTACTAATGGTGCTCAGGATGGTATACTGGTGCACTCCGATTGGTATCACGCTTCAAAGGTCCATCTTTTATACCTTAGCATCATTTGGTAGACATTGTCTCCTATATTTCCTATCTAAGCATATGTGCAAACTACAATCCAAACTCTTAGCACATATATAGGGGGAGCAATTGCTACCATATGGGGGTCATGAAACTTGTCCATATCCTTTTACACATGATAAATATGCTTGGGCAAGCAACATGGATTCAAATGAATTTCAATTCATATTTTTGTGAAAGGGTTGTTATCAATTATGAAAAAGGGGGAGATTGAAAGCTCTAGTTTGGTTTTGGTGAATTGATGAAACCCTAAGTGCTAACCTAGTTTATCAAAGTGATCATAAGATAGGTAGCACTATTCCAAGCGATGAAGCAACAGTGAAGATTATGATGATGGTGATGCCATGGTGATGATCAAGTGCTAGGACTTGGAAAAGAAGAAAGAGAAAAACAAAAAACTTAAGGCAAAGGTAAAATTGATAGGAGCTTTTTGGTTTAGTGATCGAGACACTTAGCGAGTGTGATCGCATTTAGGATCGATAGCCATACTATTAAGAGGGGGTGAAACTCAGATCGAAATGCAGTTATAAAAGTGCCACTAGATGCTCTAACTCATTGTATATGCATTTAGGATCTAGTGGAGTGCTAACACCCTTGAAAATGTTTGTGAAAATATGCTAACACACATGCATGAAGTGTTACACTTGGTGGTTGGCACATTTGATCAAGTGTGGTGAAGTTTGGGGTCAAAAGGAGCTATTTCATATTGATCGAACTCTGCCTTGGACAGTGATAGGACTTTGACCCTGCATCTGGTTAGTGGTGCGCCTCGGTCCTTTGACTGGATGCTGAGAAGAAATAGGACCAGATGCGCTGGGGGTGCATTCGGTCAGGCTATGACATACACTGACACAAGCATCAGAACAAGCCAGTGAGGACCAGACCCTGAGCCATGTCCGTTCACCTATGATTGGACGCGTCTAATCATGATTTTGCCTCTCTGGAACCTTACTGGAAATGACCGGACTCCAGTGATGGAGCGTTCGATCACTTTAAGCAGTGCATCTGGTCACAACTTAACATGTGGCATGAAGCAGACTAGCCGTTAAGATTGAGCGCTCAGCATTTGTGGCTGATGACACTTGGTGAGCATCAGGCGATCGGACGCTAGGGTCCTACGTCTAGTCAACCTAACCGACGCGTTTGGCTAGCCCATGTTTCACTGGACAGAGGAGCCAACGGCTCTATTTGTGGGGCTCTCTATTTAAGCCCTATGGCTAGCTCAAGCTCACTCTCTTGGCCATTTACATTGACATAGCAACCTTGTGGGCTTAGCCAAAGCCCTCCCACTCATCTCCATTATTGATTCATCATCTTTGTGAGATTAGGAGAGAATCCAAGTGCATTGCTTGAGTGTTTGCATCTAGAGGCACTTGGTATTTGTGTTTTGTTGTGGGTTTGGCTTGTTACTCTTGGTGGTTATCACCACCTAGATGGCTTGGAGCAGCGAGGATCATCGAGCAGAGGTTGGTGATTGTCTCCGGCTCCGATCATGGTGATTGTGAGGGGTTCTTGACCTTTCCCCGGTAGAGAGCCAAAAGGTACTCTAGTAAATTGCCTGTGGCTTGTGTGATTCTCATCTTGTGTTAGTTGTGCGGCACCCTATTGAGGGTTTAGCGTGTGATGCCAATTAGCACGTAAACCTCCAAGTGAGTGTATCACCACAACAGGGACTAGCTTGCCGGCAAGCAAGTGAACCTCGGAGGAAAAATTATTGTGCCTTGTTTGTCTCCTTGGTATTCATTGATTGATCACTTGCTATGGAGGTATACCTCTCTACCACTCTCTTGTATTTCATTGTACATTCATTTGTATAGAGCTTGTGGTAGTCAAGACTAGATAGCGTAGTACTTAATTGTATCACTTTTGCTAGATTGATCACCTAGGTGTAAATTCGAGACATAGCCTTGTTGTGATATACAAGAGATCATAGAAAATAGAATTGGGTAGGTGGCTTGCAACCCCAAGTATAGTGCTAGCACAAAATTTGTTATAAAATTTCTTATTGACTAATCATTTGTCTTAGTGTTGTTATAAAATTTTTAATAGGCTATTCACCCCCCCTCTAGCCATTAGAACCTTTCAACTTTTGCTCTAGAATACAAAGCCAATGCTCCATGTCTAGAGGCTCAGCAGTCAGTGTGAATGTGGGTGGGTGTGTCCCCAAGAAGTCTTGATAGGAACAGGCCTCTCAGGACCATGAGCACCACCCCCGTTCCTACCATTACCACCAGGGCCTCCATGAGCGAAGCCACCAATAGCCTGTGCCAGCATCTCCAAGGCACGGGCTGACTCACGATGAGCAGCCAACATCTTAGCCACCATCTCGGCATGGGTCATCGGAGGCGGTGGTGGTGGCGGAGGAGGACCAAGGAATGGGGCCTCATGGCTCCCCCCATTGGCATTGCCATGATCATCACCACAACCATTTATTGCCCTGGTCTCAGCACTGGTGCTCCGATGACCAGACCTTAGGTTCATCTGTAAATAGATAGGAACCCACCGTTAGGGACAAGGCCTCCATATTTAGAAACAAATGGCTGGAGAGATGATAAGGACTGATAAATGGTTACTAGCGAGACTTTTCCTTAAGAGTTAAAGCATTTCTCTTTATTTATTATCCTATTAATTTACTATCCAAAAATTATACATGTGGGGGAGTTTAGTTTAAGCAAGAATCTCTTTTCATGATGCATGGATCGACCTATTCATTTGCTCAAGCCGAAATATAGCGGCATTCGTATAGAAATTTTGGCACAGTGCACACTCACTTCCCGTACACTAAATGATTCTTACGCCGCGTAAGTTAGTGTACCTACAGAAGATTGATTAGATAAAACCAGTGTCACTATCCTAGATAGACCATATTACTAGGGCTTATACTTATTTACATAATTCATCACATTCTATTTTTTACAAAGCTTTTGTTGGTCAAATTTTAGGTTTTGTAAAGAGTTTTTAAACTCATAGACTCATTATTGGCTCTAATACCACTTGTGGCAGAACCGCCCAAAATAACACGCTTCCATAAGCGCTCGTCTTCCACTAGACACTAAGCACCTCGAAAGGGAGCTACATTGGGTAGTTCCATCGAGCACACCCCAAGGGAGAACTCGAAATAATCCATGTTTTACATCCAGAATCCAATAACGAGTACGAGCTTACAATACTTAGTCCATTTCATACAACAAGAGTTCTTAGAAATTATTTATTACAATACTAGAGTTCAGAGTGCGATAATTAAACAATGGAATGAAAATAAGCATCTAGCAGAAATGATACAAGAATCCGTTTGTTCCCACTAGAAGAATCCTCAACACAAGAGCTACTCCTCAAGTTGAACCTGCAACAGGGGTAAAATAAACCCTAAGTACACAATATATTCGCAAGACTTACCCGACTAGTGGGAATAGTTTCCCGACTCTAAGGAATATGATAGGCAATATGAGTTTGTTGTTTTCTTTTGGTTTGCTAAAAGCATTACTAATAGTTCATCCTTACAGTCAAGTTTTATTAGTAGTCATGATTACTTCTGTTTACACCAGAATTTGGAAGGAGGATCTCAGAAGCTTGAGAGCTCCCAAAATCATGTCAGCAAGGAATCGATTGTGTGCGGATCGAAACCAGCTGATTCGAATGCAGCACTAGAATCGGCTTTCTTCAAATAGCGTCAATAGATAACGACAGAGGCTATGATTGGCACTGGGACAAGATATGCTGGACTCTACAAAAAGGGAAAGATTAGAGTCCAAGTTATCTTAAATTAGGAATGTTTTCATTTTATGCTAAAGGTTGTAACAAATCGTGCTTGAGTAGGATTCATGTTTAGACTCTGGGTATAAATACCAAACCCCGGCTATTGTAAAAACAATCAATCAATCAAATACAAGTCAATTACTTTTTTTGGCTAAGAATAGGTTGTCCTTGATGACCAAGAGCAGAGGAGCTAATATGACCACCTTCTGGACTTGTGCATAAATACAATGCAGTCTTTCTTTGGGAAGTTCAAACTAGATCAAGGCGTGTTACGTTGCAAAATGATTTATCAAGCCAAAGTCTACTAGAAGTTTGTGATGGATGACTTTAAAGACTTGAGGTGCCTTCAGCTGCATGCTCTTGAAAAACACTGAAGCCAATAAACTAAGGATTGAAAGGTATTACGATTAAAAGGTCAAGATCAAGCAATTTTCTGAAGAAGACTTAGTCTGGAAAATAAAGTCACCGATCAAGTCAGGGAACAGTAGGTTCGGCGGAAGGTTAGCCAACTAGGAAGGACCTTATCGGATCAAATGTTTTGCACATGGTGATGCTTGTAGATACTAAGAAAAGAAAGAAATTTCGACAGAGCAATCAAATGGGAAATATTTGAAGGAATATTACCCTAGCATTTGGATTGATACTTAACAATCGATTTGCTCGGTTGTCAGTTTTAGTAGCCGATACCAGAAGGGTATCATTGCTAGCAAGAAAGTAAACCCGAAGGGGTGAAAGCCGGTACAATGCATGTCGATTATGCCGATAGAGTGGTGCGTGTAATGTGGAATATGAAACAAAGGAGAAATCACTCAAGACAAAGAAATTGTTTGCTAAATACCACCTATTATAAGTTATGGGCCGGAAGACACTTTGCCTACTATATCATCGGCTAGGGTGTTGAAGGCCACAGAGTCAGCGGCGCTAAGGAAATCCTTAGTCAAACGCTCATGATCCCCAAGGTGCATCGCATCCGAAAAACCATGAGGAAGAAGCCGAAGATTGTGGCCAGAATGAGCCTGTGCGGCAGCCAACACCGTGGTAGCACCATGACGGATGCCATGAAGAATGACCTCCCTGATGTGATTCGGGATGTCATACAGGCGAACTGTTGGGACGGCACCTATGGCGTTGACAAATCCTGCTGCGTACTCCACAACTAGTTGAAGGCTCTCTAGTTGAGCGGACAAAACTAAAAAGTTTAAAAGGGAGATGATCAAAATCCTAAAGGTGAAGTTGAAAGGAAACAAAGGTTATGATATTTCACCCATGATTCTAGCCTCGACTTTGGCCAATTTATCATCCACTAAATCAACCATGAGAGGTGATCGGCATCGAGCCATGGTCAGGGTTGATTCTACGAGAGAAAGACATTCGGCAAGACTCTGGTCGTGGCTGTCAATGGTGGCGAGCAGGTCATCATTGCAGATCCACTGCCTCGAGTAGCAAGGAAGCTGGCAATAAGCTATTGACAAGGAAGGCCCTAGAGGCTGAACAGAGTCGGCCCTATGACCTGAGCCAGTGGGTGCATCACGGGCTGCACCCTCTCGATGATGAAGGCGCTGGTGCGATGTTACAAATCCATCGAGAGCGCCCTCAGCAGACCTCTTGCTGATTTCCATGATCGTTAGTTTATAGAAAAAAATAGGGACTATATTGAGGATGCGAAGGGATTGAGATGAAGTGGATTGTTGTTTGACCTTTAGCCGTGGCCCGTATATATAGCCCGGGAAGGCAAAATCAGTTTCACCGGAGATATGAAATTGAAATCAGAGACGGAAACAGATCAACACAACAGGAATTCAGGGGACGGATAACGGAAAGGTAACAGATTTGAACTTATTACTTCCCCAAGTTACGAAGCATCATGGGATGGATACAAAGAGTTTACATGGATCAAAGATCAACCCACCAAGGCTTCTTTTGGATTGAAGGAAGTCCGGATCCCCATAAGGCCGAGGATCATCATAAACCAAGTCACATTGGCCCATTAATAAGATTATGCCAAAGAAAGGGAAAGGCCGCCTGACTAGCAGATACCCACAGGTTTCTTGGTGACTGGGGAAACCGCTGGAAAGAAGCTTGCGGTTCTCCCAGTAGGCATTTGATGGAACGAACAAGGGAAAAGTGTCCACACATTCTAGTCCTTGCAAACACTAGAACAACTCTGTGAGCATGGTGAGAAGAAGCAGGCATGTCACAAGACTTCTTCTAGCCACAACAGCTGATCCTCTTGCTCGACAAGGTGCTAGAATGGGCGACACAATCACCCTATGCACAAGAATTCTTCTAACCGCTCAAGATCTTTAAAGAGATAGGCCATGGAGGGTCCAGCGGAGTTGGGAGCACTCGAAAAGATAGATGGAAGAAAAACATGGCTGAAGTGTTGAGTTGCTCTCGCCAGGGTTAGACGAGCATTTTATAGCTGGTCCGGGAAGATGAATCCAAATGCCTGTGAAACAGTGGTGCTCTTGCAAAATTTTGAGGCATAGGCTCGTGAATGGATGTAAGCGGTGACAAACGGTGGACCCCATATCAAGGTTCTCTACCCATGACTGTAGACCAATCAGGGATGCAGACAGGATAATTTTGGAATAAAATTACTTTTATCCCAAAATTGGGGGGCATGTGTTTACACCTGAATTTGGAAGGAGGATCTCAGAAGCTCGAGAGCTCCCAAAATCATGTCAGCAAGGAATCAATTGCGTGCGGATCGGAACCAGCTGATTCGGATGCAGCACTAGAATCAGCTTTCTTCAAATAGCACCAGCAAATAACGACAGAGGCTATGATTGGCGCTGGGATGAGATATGCTGGACTCTATAAAAAGAGAAAGATTAGAGTTCAAGTTATCTTAAATTAGGAATGTTTTCATTTTATGCTAAAGGTTGTAACAAATTGTGCTTGAGTAGGATTAATATTTAGACTTTGGGTATAAATACCAAACCCCGGCTATTGTAAAAACAATCAATCAATCAAATACAAGTCAATTACTTTTTTTGGCTCTAGCCACCCCTTAGGAGTAGGAGTAGAGTAGATCTCGGCGAGTTCTTCAGTGAGTATGGCTGCATCGATTCGATTGACCTTGACTTCTTGTCTGTAAGTACCATCATGGTTTATACCTCTGTTCGTATGGCTACATCGATCCGGTCGACCCCCACTGCGACTCTGGTATAGGCTAGTTATCAACTCTTATCTAATTCAAGTATGGCCTGTGTGATTCTGCCTCACACCCCACTGCTTGAATTAGATTAAGGCCAAGTTATCGGCTCTACCTTAGTATGACAGCCTTTGGTAGATTCATTAAGTTACTGATATTACTTATTGCTTTCATTGTTTATCTAATTATAGCAATATCACTCTGCCTGATTGAGATTGATCTGGATCGGCCTTATATCTTATTTAACCCATCGTTTGCTAATCTAAAGTTGATCTAATCTACACCTTAAACGATGAGTTATGTTTTATTGGCTGTTTTACATCAATCTTAATCGTGCATAGCGTGCGGTTAAGGCATGTTCGATCTTGAGTAGATCTATTGGTTAGCGAGAACCATTTCATGGCCCGTTATCACGACCTATGGGATTCTGCCTCTCACCCCACTGTTAGCACCGTGGAGTGGGGATCGTTAGTTGGTAGATCTATTTCTGAGAAGGTATGACCTTAACTGTGCGCTATGCCTGAATCGGCTATTTAGCCGATATCGATCGCTTTCACGAATAGTTCACATTACAAGATCATTGAAGTAGAGATAAGTTGAAAGATATGTTAGCCCCATGATCTTATTATTGTATTACGGCCTGCATGATTCTGCCTCATGCCCCACTGATATTAGTAATGAGTTAGGGTCGTCGAGTCTATTGTTGTTTCTATGGACTGCATGATTCTGCCTCATGCCCCACTGGTCATAGCGATGGATGAGATCTAACATGTTCACTAGATTTATCTTTATTAAATGGTTAAGTGGTGTTGAATTGTCTCTTTATACAAAAAGGAGTTCGGTTACTTATAATCATTGGCTCAGCATAAACCGATCATCATTGATATCTTATTGTCATTGATTAATATTTGCTTAAATAATATTTATCCTGAATGATAACCGATTCTTCTTATATGACCCCATGAGCTTTAATCGATTTATTCTTATGAATACGCTGGAATCGACTATTTAGTCGATCTCCTCTCATATCGGCTCTCAGAGCCACACATTCGGGACTGTCTGGCAACACCAGCACGTTCCACCCTTAATTACTGATAAGCTTTCTCTCCTTGTCAATTACAGGGTCAAATTGACTGGCATGTCTTGGGAGGATTGCGTAGGATCGACCACCCTTGTGCTAAAGCTAGACGGATCTGCTCCTTTGAGCAGACCCTTTTGGCTTGCTGTGTGTGTCCTTGGCACGGAGACAAAAATTCTATGTCGACAACTTCATTAGCTAACCATTCTAGGTAAGCACATATTCTACTTTTAAGCAAGGGTTAAGCAATCAGAACCATTTCACCATCTTTCACCTTCCTGTTCTTACTATGGTGCTAGACCATAGCCAAGTCATACCATCTCATGGAAATGGTGATTCACGAACCAATGTATCCTAGCTGGGTACCCCGAAACACATGCCCCGTTTGTACTCTAGGCATAAACAAGACCAACCAATTCCACTCCTATCATGGGGTCCAGGTCCCGTCTAAACTTGGACTCTAAGCCTCCATACTTGAGACCCGGTCTCAGTATGGTGTTTAGACCTCCACTTTTCCCCGCCTCCAATCAGTCGATCCAGAAAGAGCCAGAACCCACGACAAGAGCGTAACAAGCCTTTCCGCTCCCATAAGCAAGTATGTGCTCAGGATAATAAGTCTATGACCTGACTACCATCCACGGCAATGGATGGTCCTTAATCGACATGAACAGAGAAAACATTGTAACCAAGCTAAGCCTCATTGGCCGTGGGACACAACCTATTACATCCACTAATATCCATGCCATATCGTTGTCCTGTCTCCATTTTTCCATTCGTCATTGTATCATGAGAGTAACTATAATAATCACCTATTGTGAGTAACAACACATTACTTACGCTACCAAAAAACTAAGCATAGTAACTACTCGAACCTATACTAGTAGGACTCATAGGATAGTTATATCTATGCATGTGGTTTTTATAAAATTTCTGTAACGTAAATGCACACAACATGTATAAACAGTGATTATAAAAAATAAGGGTTATGCACTGGGCTTGTCTTGGGTAGGCACGGTGTTAGCTGAGTCAGTTAGTGGTGGCTCTAGGACCTCCTCCTGCATGAGGATCTCCTTCTCGTACTCCTCGAACTCGTGATCGCCGATGGTCACGATCTTCGCTAACTCGTTCTCTACATGCATGCGATAATGATGCAACACTTAGCATTTATGTAACAGCAACTCTTAAGATAAGGATACGCAAACTAAGCTACTAAGCTGGCTCTAATGACTAAGGTACTAAGCTAATTATCATCTTTATCAAGCAAAGTGTTGGGTTCAACTAACAAACACCTAGCTTTACAAACGAAGGATATATCTTTATTTCTACTAATGATTTAATGTATATTGAAACAAAGAGCTTTTAACTACCCTAATGCTTAATCTATTCTAAAGCTGCAAAAATTACAGTGAGCACATAATAATACAGTGAAGCTACCATAAAAATTTTAAGACCAAAACTAACACCAATTTACTTTAAAAATTCCAACAATATTTAACCTAACAATATTAAGCACTCTCAAATGATTTAATAGCCCCTGGTATCAACTTGTATATATATGAACTAAATACACAAACCAATATAGCACAATTTTAGGAACCTAATAAAATTTTTTTACAATTGTTGGACACCTACATGATTTTATATGATTTACCAAAGATAAGTTCAAAAAATAAATTAGAAAGCTATTTCTAATTCCTTATGGAAACAAAAAATGAATTCACCCGCGTGACCCACGCAAAGCAGCGTGCGTGCATGAGCACGTGGCGGCCCACAGGCGTAGCCCACATGAGGCCGGCCTACAGCACGAGGCGGCCCGCAACGGGGCAATCTCGCGCGCGTCGACGACTTTGAAAAAGAGACCTCGCACTTCTCCCGAATTGCAACTAAGTCCTGGCGCCACTATTCTGGTGAGCTAGAGAAGCTATAGACCTAATCGGTTAGCGCGTGAGCATCCGGAGGCTACCATGGATCAGGACGAGGTGACAGTTGGAGCAGAAGATGACAGAGGAAGGCTGGCCACATGTGGCTGAACCGTACGGTGGCGCACCGCGGTGGCACAGTCGCGTCAATGATGAAGGAGAGATGGTAGCAGTTCGACTAAGGCACGCAAGGTGGAGAGGGAGTCAAAGTGATGCTAGTGGTGCAGGTGAATTGGCTCAGGAGGGGCGATAGGAGAGCTGCCCACACCCGCGGCAAGACATGGCCTTATCATCATGACGGCAGAAGAAACTCCAAATTGGATCTTGGTCATGCTCGCTTCAATACTGGGTGGGGTCAAGCAGCAAGAGGATGTGATGGTGAAGCCATGGATGCGACGAATTGAATAGAGGTGATCGTTCGCAGGGCAATTGATGACGTGGCTTGGCGGCAGCAGTGGAGGGAGGAAAAGAGAAAGAGAGAGACGTAGTGCGGCAGGTGGCTCGACTCGTCCTCACCTTGGCGGGACGCCGTCGGCGAGCTCATGGAGACCCACGCATAGGTGCTAGCAGACAGGCGCACACATTTCTGACCGATGTGGCCCACACAGCCATAGTGTCTTAAATGACAAGGCAACGACGAGCTCGGCCATGTGCGTGTGGTAGTGGCGGCCTTGAACTGGGCTGACAGCGACGTAGAGAGTACAATAGACAGGCATAGACGCGATGATGATGTGACGACAGCAGTAGCATCGCGGCGTGAGGCGAGTTAGCAGTGCGGCGAGGCAGTAGTGGGCGAACACGATGGCGAGGTGATAGCAGCCCTGCACAGCGTGGCCAGCGGTAGCCGAGCCATAGCTAGGCCAGAGGTGGCCATGGCCGGCCATGCGCGGCAGTGCGCGCACGTGCTACCAACACGGCGACGCCGAGCGCTCGAGCGTGGTGATCGCGCCCACGCAGCCAACCAGCGCAAAACCGTGTCGTGCACGAATTTTAAAGCGACCATATAACTTAACGGTTGCTTTGGGACCTAAACCATCTTCACCATGCTTAAGATGGCACATGAGACTACCAAATCGAGCTATAACACTACACCACCCCTTAACCCAATCTCTCAAAATAAATTACTAAACATAGTAATGTCTAGCTGTTAACAAACTTGGAAATTTTCTAAATTTTGAGCTGAATTTGATTTCAATTTGTGATTTCTAAGCTAGTGGAAATATTAGCTAGTAATATCATTTTTTGACAGCAAGTATTTCACTGTCATCTACAAAGTTTGTACTTCAAACTTTATTTACGCGTCACATATATGTTCTATAGCATTTCTATTCAATAAAAATTAATTTTAAACTGTACTTGATATACATGAACATATTGAATCAACTTTCGTTTAACATTTTTATTAGTCATTTTAAGTTACAAGAAATTTATCTACATATTCTATCACATGCATTAACATATAAACATGATGCTCATAACATGTTTTAGTAAATGATTTAGGGTGTAACACCAAGGGTGTTACAGTCGTTGTCTCGCTACTTGGTCACCTAAAAATTCCTCAATTTTTAGACATCTACAATTTAGAAAAGCATGGTTTTAATGTAGTAGATTGTTTTGTACTAACAGAAAAATTGGATTCTAGCACTCAACTAAGTCCTTTCAAATGGGAACATAAAGAGTAAGTTGCTGGACCGACGACCCATAGCAACCCCATTAAGTTTACGTCTAACTTTACAATCAGTAGTTGTGTAAAGTAAGACCAAGGGTGGCTTGCATGCGAATCACAAGATATGCCAAACAAAATGGCTAAAGTTTGGAATTAAGATGTATTTTTGCATGTTGGCGTAGGAGATTGCAAAGTTTCAAAAAACAAAAGTACACAACCATTGCATTTGAAACAAGCACATGATTTAAAATTTATGACAAGTCTTAGGCATGGCACGAATAAGTAATTGTTGACATCAAAATTTGGTAAGCTTACCCTGGAAAGGAAGAGATCGGCCGATGATTTCAAAAACAAGGTCTCCTAATTAATGGATATTTAGGAGCCGGCTAGGAAATACTATTTAATATCTTTTTAGGAGAAGCCTGACGTTCAAGACCTCTTCGAAGTAAAGACAAGGGAAAAGTGAGGAAAGCCAGAAGATCACTGAAAATGAAGGCGTCATGATGGGAGAAATTTATATTCAGCCACGTGTGCTTTCAGCTTGGGAATGGTGTGATACATTGGAAGGAAAATATGATGGAAATATTCATTACCCAACAAGATTAGCATCAAGGCCAAAATATTTTATTATTCAAGCATGATGTATACTTGCTGGTTTCATGCGCTCGAGATACACCAAGCTGTGCAATAAATCGGTTTTGTACAGGCCAGCCTGGGAATGAGTCCAACATATTCATCAATTAAAAAGGGAAGTCCAAGCCTAAAAGAAAAGGAAAAATCATTTGATTGCTAATCGGAGAAAGTACGAAGCAAGCCAAACAAGTCCGAGAGTCTAGGTGCTACCCGATTGCTTACTCACGTGAGGAGGAAAGAAGGCAAATCAATTATGGTTAATTATTGCTTGGGCTTGTGTTGACGTAGCTGCCAATGAGACGGAAATCCAATAGATTGATGTGCATGCACGTAGAGTCATTGTATCTTAATATTTTTATTTATTTTAGACATATCTTGTTAGAAAAGTCCCTTCAGGACTCTTATCAGCCAAGGGTATAAATATTGAACCCTGGCTATTGTAATAGACATCCACACATCAATCAAAATCAGTCTTTACTTTTTCGGCTTCATGCCAACCCTTAGGGGTAGAAGTAATGTAGCTTTTCGGCGAGTTCTTTAGCAAATAGGGCTACATCGACTGATCCGCGCAAGGGTATATCTCCCCCTTGATCCGCGCAAGGATCAAGTGCTCTCTACGGGTTGATTCTTCGACACTCCATCGCGATGAATCACCCACAACCGCTCACAACTTGAGTTGGGTCATCCACAAGCTCTTCGGATGATCACCAAGCTCCCAATCACCACCAAGCCGTCTAGGTGATGGCGATCACCAAGAGTAACAAGCACGAACTCTCACTTGACCATGATAAGCCTAATGAGAAGGTGGATGCACACTTTGCTACTCTTGATCTTCACTAATGAGGGCTCTCTTTGGGATTCTCAAATCTCAATCACCTCACTAGGACCTTGCTCTTCTTGGCACTCTCTAAGGTGTTTCTCAGCTGTTGGAATGAGCAAAAGTACCCCAACACACGAGCAGAGGTTGTATTTATAACACCGGCTAAAAAATGAACCGTTATGTGCCTCTGCGGGGTGACCGGACGCTCTGGTCATATTGACCGGATGCTCCGGTCAGTATACCCCGAGCTCCAGTGGTTAAAAGTTGACCAGACACTGGTAGCGTCCAATCAACACTAACCGGACATGTCCAGTCACATTTTCCCCTCACTGGAACCTTACTGATGTCGATCGGATGCTAGACCTCTAGAGTCCGGTCACTTGCTGAGCAGCGTCCGGTCAGTAACTAGAACCTGATCAGCTAAAAGCTCTAGTTTGGTTTTGGTGAATTGATGAAACCCTAAGTGCTAACCTAGTTTATCAAGTGATCATGAGATAGGTAGCACACTCTAAGTGATGAAGCAAATGAAGATCATAGCATGATGATGATGATACCATGATGATGATCAAGTGCTTGAACTTGGAAAGAAGAAAGAGAAAAACAAAAAGCTCAAGGCAAAGGTATAAACCATAGGAGCTATTTTGTTTTGGTGATCAAGACACTTAGAGAGTGTGATCACATTTAGGTTTGATAGCCATACTATTAAGAGGGGTGAAACTCATATCGGAATGCAGTTATCAAAGTGCCACTAGATGCTCTAACTCTTTGCATATGTATTTAGGATCTAGTGGAGTGCTAACACCCTTGAAAATGTTTGTGAAAATATGCTAACACATGTGCACAAGGTGATACACTTGGTGGTTGGCACATTTGATCAAGGGTGAAGAAGTTTGAGGTGAAATGGAGTTGGTCGCAATGATGCTGGCATCGGTCAACTGACCGAACGTTGGGTCACTCTGTGATCGGACACTAAAGGGCTACGTTCGGTCATGTTGTCCGTTGGCATAGTGATCAGGGTTAAGCACCGGACGTTGGGCTATGTCCGGTCCTTCATGATCGGACATGTCCGGTCGGCAAAAACTCGTTTTGGACCCTTACTGTAAACGACCGGACGTTGAGGGTCCAGCGTCCGGTCAGCTCTGTCAGAGCGTCCGGCCAACATTTTGACCGTTGTGATCAAACGATCACTGTTGAACGTAGGGGACATGTGGCCGCCATCGGGCGATCGGACGCTGAGGAGCAGCGTCCGGTCAGTTGGTGCATTGCTTGAGTGATTGCATCTAGAGGCACTTGGTGTTCGTGTTTCGCTGCAAATTTTGCTTGTTACTCTTGGTGATTGCCGCCACCTAGATGGCTTGGTGCAGCAAGGATCGTCGAGCGGAGGTTGGTGATTGTCTTCGGCTCTGATCGTGGTGATTGTGAGGGGTTCTTGACCTTTCCCCGGTGGAGCACCAAAAGGTACTCTAGTGGATTGCTCGTGGCTTGTGTGATGCTCATCTTGTGTTGGTTGTGCGGCACCCTATTGAGGGTTTGGCATGTGAAGCCAATTAGCGCGTGAACCTCCAAGTGAGTGAATCGCCACAACAAGGACTAGCTTGCCGGCAAGCAAGTGAACCTCGGTAAAAATCATTGTGTTCATCATTGATTCCGAGGTGATTGGTCTTCATTGTTATTCATCCTTGTGATTGATTGGTTCCTTCATCTACATGGCGGTATAACCTTCTTGTTCACTCTCTTTACATTATCGCAAACTAGTTGACAAGTTCTTTAGTGTAACTAGTTGTGAGAGCTTGCTTGCTTGATTGGTGTGGCTCTTTAGTTAGCCTTTGAGAGCACACTAACATAGAGTAGTGTCATACCTCTTGTGTGAATCAACACTATCAAACTAGAATTGTGGTAGGTGGCTTGCATTTTGAGTAGGCTAGCGCAACACTTGCTTCGCCTCATAATTGTCTAACTATTTTGTTAAGTGTTGTTGTAGAAATTTTATTAGGCTATTCACCCCCCTCTAGCCATTAGGACCTTTCAAGTGGTATTAGAGCCGAGGTCACCATTATTTGAGGCTTAACAACCTTCGGTGTTAAAATGGCTCAAATCAACAACACCAAGAAGCCACCCCAATTTGATGGCTCCAACTATCCCTATTGGAAGGCTAAGATAACAACTTATATCAAGTCAATCAATAGAAAGGTTTGGAAGGTGGTAGAAACAAAAATTGAGATTGAAGATCCGGAGAATCCCACCGCGGCCGAAGAAGTACTTCTCCAAAACAATGACATTGCTCTAAGTGCTATTCATGATGCAATTGATGAAAGAACATTTGAGCAAGTCAAAAATATTGAGATGGCTCATGAGGCATGGAAGAAGTTGGAAGAGTCATTTGAGGGCACTCAAGCCATGAAGGGTGCAAAGGCTTACATTCTCAAAGAAAAGTTTGCAAGCTTCAAGATGAAGGATGATGAGAGTGTGCCAGAGATGTTCCATAGGCTTCAAGTGCTTATCAATGATCTCAAAGCACTTGGAGAAGAAGTGAAGGATAAGGACTTCTCCCACAAGTTATTGAGATGCTTACCTTCAAGATTTGGTACATTGGTCACCATTATAGTAAGAAGTGGTTTGCATACCATGATACCAAACCAAGTATTGGGAGATATAATGACCGATGATACTTATAGAGATGATGATGAGAAGGAAGAAAAGAAGGAGAAGAAAGATGAGAAGAAGAGCGTGGCATTCAAAGCCACATCATCCAAGGGCAAAGCAAAGCAAGAAACATCAAGTGAAGAAGATGAATCTTGGGATGATGATGATGATGAGAAGATGGCTCTCTTTGTCAAAAGATTTGGCAAGTTCATGGTGAAGAAGGGCTACCATACAAGAAGAAAGAAATCTTCATTCAAGAACAAAGAAGAGTCAAGAAGGTGCTTCAAGTGTGGAAGCAAAGATTGCTCAATGTCCATACAATAGCGACAATGATGATGACAACAAGAAGAACAAGAAGAAGGACAAGAAGGAAAAGAAAGAGAAGAAGGACAAGATGGCCTTCAAGAAGAAGAAGGGTGGTTCATATGTAGTCACTTGGGATAGTGATGCTTCCTCAAGTGATGATGATGATGATAGTGATGATAACAAGACCACCAAGAAGAAGGTTCTTGCAAGCATTGCCATCAATGAGAAGCCTTCTCTCTTCAAATCTTCATCATGCTTCATGGCTAAGGCCACTAAGGTACAATCTTGTGATGATGAAAGTGATGAAGAACATGTTGATGATAATAAACATGAAAATGAAAATGATAGTGATGATGATGAACCTACTAAGGATGAATTAATTGACATGCTAGAAGATGCTAGAGAACACTTTGATATCAAGAGAAGGGAATGCAAAAGCTTGCGTAAGGAACTAAAAGTCCTTAAGCAAGCCTTTGATGAGCTCAATGCATCTCATGAGAAGCTAGAGGAAGCCTATGAGAAGCTTGGCAAAGCTCACAAAAAGCTTGAAAAGGCTCATTCATCTTTGCTTGATGAGCAAAATAAAAAGAAGCATGTTGAAACTTGCAATGTAGGTTTAACTTGTGATATAATTGATGAATCACTATCTATGCCTATCATTGTTGCTACTACTAACCCTTCTTGTAGCACTTCTACTTCCACCTCAGCTAGTAGTGATGGTCTCACTTGTGATGCCTCACTAGTGGTTGAGAATGAGAACCTTAAGAAGGAGGTCACTAAGCTCACTCACACCTTAGCTAAGGCTTATGGTGGTGAGGACCGCTTCCTTATGTGCTTGGGTAGCCAAAGAGCTTCTCTCTACAAAGAGGATTGGGCTATACCCCCAAGAAAGGCAAAGCGGCCTTTGCTCCTCACAAGACTAGTTTTGTAAAGAACAATGGTCGGTTTTGCACTAGTTGCAAGCAAGTTGGTCATAAAGAGCAAGAATGCAAAAACAAGAGCAAAAATACTAATGTATCCTCCATTAAGCTTGATTCATGCTATATGCTCACGAGGGGTACAAATGGTGTAAAGGCTAAGTTCATTGGTAAACCATGGATGGGCTCAAAGAAGAAAGCCATTTGGGTACCAAAGAGCCTAGTGACTAACCTTCAAGGACCCAAGCAAGTTTGGGTACCTAAAAAGAATTGATCTTCTTTTGTAGGTCAATTACAAAGCCAGAGGAAGGCATTGGGTTCTTGATAATGGGTGCACTCAACACATGACCGGTGATGCAAGAATGTTCAACTCAATCAACACTAATGGCAATGATGGTTATGATAGTATCACATTTGGTGACAATGCAAAGACAAGGTCAAAGGGCTTAGTAAGATTGCAATATCAAATGACATGAGCATATCCAATGTGTTGCAAGTAGAGAGCTTGAACTTCAATTTGCTATCTGTGGCTCAATTGTGTGATCTTGGATTCAAATGCATATTTGGGGTAGATGATGTAGAGATCATAAGTGTAGATGGCTCTAATTTGATCTTCAAAGGCTTTAGATATGAGAATCTATACTTGGTTGATTTCAATGCTAGTGAAGCTAGATTATCTACATGCTTGTTCACTAAGTCTACCATGGGTTGGTTATGGCATAGAAGGCTTGGTCATGTTGGAATGAAATAATTGAATAGATTGATTAAGCATGACTTAGTTAAAGGCTTGAAAGATGTTGTGTTTGAAAAGGATAAGCTTTGTGGCTCTTGTCAAGTCGGCAAACAAGTTGGAAACACCCATCCTAAGAAAAGCATGGTGAGCACTAGTAAAGCATTTGAGTTATTACACATAGATTTGTTTGGGCCAACACAATACACTAGTATCGATGGTAATAAATATGGCTTTGTGATAGTGGATGACTACACTAGATACATATGGGTATTTTTTCTAGTGGACAAAAGTGATGTGTTTGCAACATTCAAATCATTTGTCAAGGGCATTCACAATGAATTTGAAACAACCATCAAGAGAGTTAGAAGTGACAATGGTAGTGAGTTCAAAAACACTAGAATTGATGAGTTATGTGATGAATTTGGAATTAGACATCAATTCTCGGCCAAGTACACTCCTCAATCAAATGGCCTTGTTGAGAGGAAGAATAGAACACTTATTGATATGGCA
Organism: Miscanthus floridulus; assembly: GCF_019320115.1. Taxonomy (NCBI): domain Eukaryota; kingdom Viridiplantae; phylum Streptophyta; class Magnoliopsida; order Poales; family Poaceae; genus Miscanthus; species Miscanthus floridulus. Next base: position 43,461,680 of record NC_089590.1, read on the forward strand.
AGGTCTATGCTTAGTGAGTACAATGTGAGTCAATCATTTTGGGCCGAAGCTATCAATACGGCTTGCTATTGTAGCAACCGCCTCTATTGTCACCGATTGAAAGAGAAGACACCATATGAGCTCTTGAATGGTAGAAAGCCCAACATTGCATATTTTTGGGTCTTTGGTTGCAAATGCTATATCTTGAAGAAAGGCACAAGATTGGGCAAGTTTGACAAGAAATGTGATGAAGGATTCCTACTTGGCTATTCCACCACAAGCAAAGCATATAGAGTTTGGAATTTGGATAATGGTACTCTTGAGGAATTTTATGATGTTGAATTTGATGAAACCAAGGGTTCACAAGTAGAGAATGAGAACTTAGAAGATGTTAGAGGCATTCAACTTTCAAATTCCATGAAGAACATGGATATTGGTGAATGGAGGCCTAGGCAAGTGAATGATGATGAAGAAGATGATCAAGTGCAAGTGCTCTCCAACTCAAATATACAAGATGATACAAATCAAGTTAGTGCAAGTGGATCTCATGACAATGAACAAGATCAAGTGGCTAGTACATCATCTCAACCCAATGATCAAGCAAGTGCAAGCAATCAAGTTCCAATCCTCCAACCAACCAATGTTGCAAGGGATCATCCTTTGGACACTATCATTGGTGATATTTCAAGAGGTGTACAAACAAGATCAAGATTGGCATCATTTTGTGAACACTTCTCATTTGTGTCATCCATTGAACCAAAGAAGATAGATGAAGCTTTGAAGGATGTTGATTGGGTGAATGCTATGCATGAAGAATTGATTAACTTCACAAGAAATCAAGTATGGGAGTTGGTAGAAAGACCAAAGGGACACAATGTGATTGGAACCAAATGGGTCTTTAGAAACAAGCAAGATCAAGATGGGATAGTAGTAAGGAACAAAGCAAGATTGGTAGCACAAGGATATACACAAGTTGAAGGTGTTGACTTTGGAGAAACATATGCCCCAGTTGCTAGATTGGAAGTAATAAGAATCTTGCTGGCCTATGCTTGTGCTCAGAACATCAAGCTCTATCAAATGGATGTTAAGAGTGCATTTCTCAATGGTTACATCAATGAAGAAGTATATGTTGAGCAACCTTCTAGTTTTGAAGATGATAAGAAGCCCAACCATGTGTACAAGTTGAAGAAGGCATTGTATGGCTTGAAGCAAGCACCTAGAGCATGGTATGAGAGATTGAGGGACTTCCTCCTCTCTAAAGGGTTCACAATGGGCAAGGTTGACACCACTCTATTCATCAAGAAGATTGGAAAAGATCTATTTTTTTGCAAATCTATGTAGATGACATCATATTTGGATCAACAAATCAAGAATTTTGTGATAAGTTTGGAAAGATGATGGCTAATGAGTTTGAAATGTCCATGATTGGAGAATTGAGTTACTTCCTTGGTCTTCAAATCAAGCAATTAAAGAATGGTATATTTGTGAGTCAAGGCAAGTACATCAAGGACATGATCAAGAAGTTTGGCAAGATTGATAGCAAAGTCATTAGCACACCAATGGGAACCATTGGCAACTTGGATGGTGATGCAAGTGGAAACATGGTAGATCAAAAATTGTATCGGTCTATGATTGGAAGCCTACTCTATGTGACCGCATCAAGGCTAGATGTCATGTTTAGTGTATGCATGTGTGCAAGATTTCAAGCCACACCAAGGGAAAGTCATTTGAAGGCTACAAAGAGAATATTGAGGTACTTGAAGCATACACCAAATATTGGTTTGTGGTATCCCAAAGGAGCAAAGTTTGAGCTAGTTGGTTACTCTGACTCAGATTATGTGGGATGCAAGGTTGAAAGAAATAACACATCGGGCACATGTCAATTGTTGGGAAGATCACTTGTTTCATGGTCATCAAAGAAGCAAAATAGTGTTGCATTATCAACCGCCGAAGCCGAATACATATCCACTGGTAGTTGTTGTGCACAAGTACTTTGGATGAAGGCCACTTTGAGTGACTTTGGAATCAAGTTCAAGAAAGTGCCATTGCTATGTGACAATGAGAGTACAATCAAATTGACAAACAATCCGGTTCAACATGCAAGAACAAAGCACATTGATGTCCACCACCATTTCATAAGAGATCATCAACAAAAAGGGGACATTTACATTAAGAGTGTAGGCACCGAAGATTAGCTTGCCGATATATTCACCAAGCCATTGGATGAGAAAAGGTTTTGCAAGCTAAGGAATGAATTGAACATATTGGATTTCTCAAATATGTGTTGATGCACCCCCACTCATATGACATGCCTCTCCTTCGAGCAATCCAAGGTAAAAGTTGATTGGCATGGCATACATCCTTGTTAAGGACATGTTTAGTGCATCTAGTCATATTTTCAATCTTATTAGGACCTTTCAAGTGGTTCTGTTTTATTAGGCTCATTCATGAAAATCAAATGATTTCGATGTCTATATGGTATCACTATTGCTTCTATACTTGACTTGATCTAGTGATGGCATATGACATGTTTATGGGCTTGTAAACCTAGTGTTTAATCTAGAAAATGAACTATAAGTGTTTAACTCAACATGGTACAAGATAACCCTTATTTGGAGGTGTGAAGAAGCTTGTCCTTGGATCAAACCAAGTTAAATATCTTTGGCAAATAATCTAGATTGGACCAAATTTGGGAAAATGATCCTCACCCCAATGATTAACATTGATAATCTCGACCCTACAAGTAATGCTATCTATATTTAGAACCTTTGTGGTCATTGATGATAAAGGGGGAGAGATATGACAAAGGAAAGGGATCAATTAAAATTTTGAACACACAAGTAGGGGGAGCAAGCTCATGAACTTGTATGGTGCATTTGAATGTGCATTTCATATGTTTGCTTGCATAGCACAAGTATTAACTTTAAACATCCATGCTTGTGTGATGTATGTTAGTTGTAAGATTGAATGATGAAATGAAATCACTAGATAACTTTCATTTCAAGTATTGTTTCCAAGTGGTATTGAGCTAACCATGGTGCTAAGGATGGTATATTGGTGCACTTCGATTGGTATCACGCTTCAAAGGTCCATCCGTTATACCTTAGCATCATTTGGTAGACGTTGTCTCCTATATTTCCCATCTAAGCATATGTGCAAGCTACAATCCAAACTCTTATCACATATGTAGGGGAGCAATTGCTACCATTTGGGGTTCATGAAACTTGTCCATAACTTTTTACACATGGTAAATATGTTTGGGCAAGCAACATGGATTCAATTGAATTTCAATTCATATCTTTGTAAAAGGGTTGTCATCAATTACCAGAAAGGGGGAGATTGAAATCTCTAGTTTGGTTTTGGTGAATTGATGAAACTCTAAGTGCTAACCTAGTTTATCAAGTGATTATGAGATAGGTAGCATACTCCAAGTGATGAAGCAAATGAAGATCATAGCATGATGATGATGATACCATGATGATGATCAAGTGCTTGAACTTGGAAAGAAGAAAGAGAAAAATAAAAAGCTCAAGGCAAAGGTATAAACCATAGGAGCTATTTTGTTTTGGTGATCAAGACACTTAGAGAGTGTGATCGCATTTAGGTTTGATAGCCATACTATTAAGAGGGGTGAAACTCGTATCAGAATGCGGTTATCAAAGTGCCACTAGATGCTCTAACTCTTTGCATATGCATTTAGGATCTAGTGGAGTGCTAACACCCCTGAAAATGTTTGTGAAAATATGCTAACACTTGTGCACAAGGTGATACACTTGGTGGTTGGCACATTTGAGCAAGGGTAAAGAAGTTTGAGGTAAAATGGAGTTGGTCGCAATGACGCTGGCATCGGTCAACTGACCGAACGCTGGGTCACTCTGCGACTAGACGCTGAAGGGCTATGTCCTGTCATGTTGTCCATCGGCACAGTGATCAGGGTTAAGCATCGAATGCTGGGCTGTGTCCGGTCCTTCATGATCGGACGTGTCTGGTCGGCAAAAACTCATTTTGGACCCTTACTGTAAATGACCGGACGCTGAGGGTCCAGCGTTCGGTCAGCTCTATCGGAACGTCCAGTCAACATTTTGACCATTGTGATCAAACGATCACTGTTGAACGCAGGGGACACATGGCCGCCATCGGGCGACCGGACACTGAGGAGCAGCGTCCGGTCAGTTGGACCGGAGCGTCCGGTCAGCCCGTGTCATGCCCAGTGAAGGTGTATAATGGCTCTATTTTGTGGGGGCTTCTATTTAAGCCCCATGGCTGGCTATGGCTCATATCTTTGGCCATTTTCATTGACATAGAAATCTTGTGAGCTTAGCCAAAGCCCTCCCACTCATCTCCATCATTGATTCATCATCATAGTGAGATTGGGAGAGAATCCAAGTGCATTGCTTGAGTGATTGCATCTAGAGGCACTTGGTGTTCGTGTTTCGCTATGGATTTCGCTTGTTACTCTTGGTGGTTGCTGCCACCTAGATGGCTTGGTGTAGCAAGGATCATCGAGCGGAGGTTGGTGATTGTCTTCGGCTCTGATCGTGGTGATTGTGATGGGTTCTTGACCTTTCCCCGGTGGAGCGCCAAAAGGTACTCTAGTGGATTGCTCGTGGCTTGTGTGATGCTCATCTTGTGTTGGTTGTGCGGTACCCCTATTGAGGGTTTGGCGTGTGAAGCCAATTAGCGCGTGAACCTCCAAATGAGTGAATCGCCACAATGAGGACTAGCTTATCGGCAAGCAAGTGAACCTCGGTAAAAATCATTGTGTTCATCATTGATTTCGAGGTGATTGGTCTTTATTGTTATTCATCCTTGTGATTGATTGGTTCCTTCATATACATGGTGGTATAACCTTCTTGATCACTCTCTTTACATTATCGCAAACTAGTTGACAAGCTCTTTAGTGTAACTAGTTGTGAGAGCTTGCTTGCTTGATTGGTGTGGCTCTTTAGTTAGCCTTTGAGAGCACACTAACATAGAGTAGTGTCATACCTCTTGTGTGAATCAACACTATCAAACTAGAATTGTGGTAGGTGGCTTGCATTTTGAGTAGGCTAGTGCAACACTTGCTTCGCCTCATAATTGTCTAACTATTTTGTTAAGTGTTGTTGTAGAAATTTTATTAGGCTATTCACCCCCCTCTAGCCATTAGGACCTTTCATCAGCATCCGGTCAGCATTGACCAGACACGTTCGATTAGGATTCTCCCTGTCTGGGACCTTACTGGAGTCGACCAGACGCTAGCCCTCAGCGTCTGGTGACATAACCTCATAACGTCCGGTCACTTCCAGACACTTTCACCTTGGTCAAATGAACTGACCGGACTCTGAGTCAGTGTCCGGTCACACCAGAGCCAGCGTCCGGTCTGTATTGACCCTCCATTCACTTCCAACTCTCGAACATATGTGAATGAAGTTTGCTCCAATGGATCATAGGGCTATTGTGGAGCTACCTAGTGCTAGTTTTAACAAGTGTGCACCACACCAAACTCACTAGTCTCACCTAGGTCAAGCTACCCATTCATACCCCCCTTAATAGTATGGCCAAAGGAAAAATAAAGTCCTAAACTACTCTAAGTGTCTCTCCAACTCCAATCGACACTTAGAACTAGTCCATCCTTAACCTTGTCGTCCATCCTTTGAAAACCGAAACAATTTCCATCGTAGGGGCATGACAACCTTGACTGCCCAATCGATCTCCATTACTGTGACCTAACTTAATTGTTTCTGCAAAACACACGTTAGTCACAGTAATCACGTATTGTCATTAATCGCCAAAACCTAACTAGGGGCCTAGATGCTTTCAATCTCCCCCTTTTTGGTGATTGATGATAATACTACCTCGAGAGTGTGAAAGAGATGAGGTTTTTAACATGCTTGGTTCATATAAGCTTTTGGCAATAAGAACAAAAGTGTTAGACAAGCTTATATGACCCAAGCCAACATGATGTACTCAAAAGATATGAAATAAGCATGAGTACAAGTAATAAAGCTCATTTGCATCAGAGTAAATGCAAAAGCAAAGGCAAATGAGCAAAACACAAGTGATATGACATATAAAGAATTCAAAGTAGAGAGCACACATGTCATATATCACGATCACGTAGATATCACTATCACATAAATATAGTAGTAAACATGAATGCATAATGTATCACACACACAAATGCATAATAGTGTAAATCACATATAAAAACTCCAATGTAAAAGATAAACTAATATAATAACTAAGCTCCCCCTAAGCCTAACATACTCGAACCCTCTCCCCCTTTGGCGTCAAACACCAAAACCTAAGGGTCGGTCGGCGAGGCTGCAGCGGACAAGCTGGGCGCTGAGGTATGAGGAGCAAGGTGGAACTAGGTGCCATCATTGTTTGATCCTAAGCTCTGGGTTGTCTGACCCTCTGTAGCTGGTAGTGATGCTGAAGCAGTCTGGGTCGGATCAGGAACTAGTGCTGTTGTAGGCTAGGCTGGTATAACTAAAGCAGCCGGCTCTGATGATGCCACTGAGGAGGGGAGCGTCTCTATCATCATTGTGATAGGTGCAGCCATAAGAAGGACCTAGAGCATGTAGGTATGGAGGAGTGGGCTGCCCTATCAACTCACTAAAGGAGGCTCCAAGACTCCTAGAGAATGAAGTGTCTGGCTCAAGCAGCGACGACGTCTGTGCCGGTGTGAAGCCCGTCTGGAGTGGTGTGAACTACGGGGCTATCATTGGCAAGCGAACCACTAGGACACCTGCTTTGTTGATGAAGCATACTGTGCTGGTGGCTGTCCCTAACTTTGAAGCCCACTAGGCTGTAAACTAGAGTCATCGAAGTGGTGATAGGCTGACCAAGCTGGGGTGAAGCCGGTGGCGGTGGGGCCCCAATCGCTATCACTACATGCTGCATGAATCCGAGAAGCTGCTGTTGCATGAGGATTCTGCTACTTGATGCATAGCCTACTGCTGCTATTGTAGAGCCTGTGTCTATTGCTGAATAACTAGCTGCTAGCGCTGGAACTTATCCTGCTGAGTCTAGAACTGAGCAAGTGTAGCAACTATCTCCTGAGCCTATCTGGCCTGGTCCTGCCTCATCCGCTCAAGTATAGCAAGAAGAGCGGGGTCAGTCTACAGGACAGGTGGTGCTGAACTGGAGCTACCGGCCTCAGCATCATGTCGTCGTGGAGGCATCTGTGGAATGGGCTGGTAGTCATCATCAGAACTATCACTGGGCTCGCTAGTGACCAACCCCTCCTGCTGAGCAAGCTACTCCTCCTCTGTGGCTGCAATACCCCTAATAATATCGTCCTACTATGCTATAGTCTCTAGCACCTCTAGAGGACGGCGTGGCTAGCTAGGTGCCTATGGTGTACTGTGGTGGATCATCTGAGTTAGGTTATAAGTCGGGAACTCTATTTGGCACCACTATACTCAAGAATCATCTCAGGTGACCTAACTGTAACTACTCTATGGATAAGGAATGTGACCCAGTGAGCATAGGGTAGCTGCATATGACCTCTGAAGCCCTCAGCTATAGTGTCCTCCATCTCTGACAGAAGAAGATCCTAGATATCAAAAATTATCTACGGCATGAGAGAGTTGAGAAGCCATAGCTGAATCTGAGTCAATCCCTCTCTGTATCCATCCTCGGAAGTAAAGTCCTCCTCATAATAGCCTCAATCACACGAGCAGTGGGCGTGAGATCACTGGGGTTCCTCCTCGACCCCTCGCAAAGGGCTCTATGAAACAGTGATGAACCAAGTCCGTAGGAGGTACCATACCACCATAAGGGCATCTAGGGGGTGCGGGTCTATCCATAGCATACCTCATGGAGCCTGACTGGCTGCTCTTGAAACCTAAGAATCTTCCTGACCCTGGTGCTCGTCAACCGATAGTCTTTGCCTCTAATGCAAAGTGTATAAACCTATGGTGGGGGTCAATCCAGAGAGATGCATAGACCTGACGAACCCAAGAAGGAACAATAATCTAGTTCGTCCAATCAATCTATCATGTCCCAGCAGATATGCAGGTAGGGGCGAATGTGCTCTCCAGCTGCTGCAACAATAGACTCTATGTTGCACACCTCTCTATGGTCTAAAGGACTGCCTCCACTATTTAGATAGGCATTATAGAAATCCTCCTACAGGGGTATATAAAATCCCTCTGATGCTCTCTCATCCCTTCTAGGTGGAAAACCACACCTCAAAGTCCACGAACCTCAGCTACTACACCTACTTGGCCATGGCGGCCCTCAGGTCAAGATGGGTCACTGGAAGCGGACCCTGTGGTCGAGGCGGTGGGTGAGAACCCCTACACTGAGTGTCTGGCCTCGGTTGTAACTGGGATATGAGTACGACCAAAGCGGCATAACTATGGCTGTGGTGCCTGCTCTGTCTCCTCGGCCTGCTAGCCTTGCTCACCCTTTTGAGACTATGCTGGCTATGGCTCCTGAGTCTGCTGAGCTGGCTGAGGCTCCTGAGTCTGCTGTGTGTGAGGCTGCTGCTGTGGCTCCCCCTGAGGCTGAACCTCATCAATGGCAACACGCCATCTGCCCAATCATGAGAGTCCTAGCTAGACCACCATGAAGGCGCTCAACTCGCTGAAGTGAAGCCATCGCTTCTTGTCGGGTACCATAAAATAGTGGTACCCCGAGTGTACACCAAAAGAGGCACTAAAGTCCCATCAACGGCAGAGTTAGAGGGTAAGCCACAGGCTCCTAACCAGCCCCGTCCGAGCCCACCCGGCTCTCCGCATCGCCTCAGGCCTCTCACGGGAGGCCTTGACATCCTGACCAATTTCCACCTCGCGCGAGGCCTCTCACAGAAGGTCTTGGCAAGGAGACCAATCTCCGTTTCGCGTGAGGCCTTATTCTCCATATCGCTCGAGGCTGGCTTATCCATAGCCCGTCGCCCCCGCCTCGGTCGGTCTTCCCGACAGCACATCACATCCCATTAATACGAACCACTCCCGCAATCTCAGCCGCATAGTTCACATCCATAGGACCAACATAGTTCACATACTCCACAGTTCATACATGACCAACATACTTCGCAAAGTCCACATAGTTCAAAAATCTAGCATTTAGAACATAGTGCACCAAAGAACCAAGTAGTCGTACCATCGTCCACAAAAGAGGCACATAGTTCACAAACCATGCACGTAGTTGATAGATGGGATTAGGGGTTAGGTGTGAAGGGCTACCGTGGACGATGCCAGTGGCCTGGATTTGTCGCAAGGAGATTAGGACTACGATGTTAAAGCGGTCATGGGCACGTGGTCGCATGTTTCTTCCTTCACCTCATCGCGAGCATTGGGATGAATTCTACATAAAACATATACAACATCAAAGAAGTGACATGAGGAAATAGTAAAGTGCAGTCATATTCACAAATATCAATGATGTTGGTCATCCATATCAAATACAGCCTCATGTACTACTTGGTAATGAAACATGCACCTGAGTTTGTGTACCCTGAGGAGCATCAGCAAGTTGGGAACCCGTGAGCTCGTCTTGGTCATAACGTTGGATCATTGATGTCATCATCATCTCCATCGTTCGTCATCTTCATCATCCCTACATCTTGCACTGGGAGCTCTCCGGTCTCTTCAATCGCTGCCCTTTGGCTTGTATGGGTTTTCGTCCTTGGAATGCGCGAGCTGGCACTTGTACATCTTCGGCTCTCATGCAACTCAACTTGTGAGCCATCGTGTCGACAAGATGTCAACACCTTCTGCAAACATGTTCATGTTAAATGAGAAGTGGTTACATATCATTTCAGGTATAGTTCAAATACATAGGCATAGGGGTATTACCTTGGCAAATTCTTCAAGGTATGAATTCTCGACCCCTGCTACACGTCCAAGGTAAACTCTGGCCCTCAATTGGAAAGATGAGCTAGCTGAGTTGCCTAGAGTACATGCATATTCATCACTGCGATGTACTTTTCAAGTTAAGCTGTGTGAAGGCATAGTTCAATTCAAATGCTTACCATGTAGTTCTCAAGTGGCGCTCTGTGCGACTGCACACTTGTCCTTGTCATCACATCATATGGGTCCTCGTCGTCACTCCCTTGTTCATCAATTGGAATGCTCAAGACCGGTGGATGCACAGTGATTCTTGACGACCTGTGAAGCCACGCCAGGTACTCACGGTAATCACTGGTCACACAGTGAGCCCCATTAGTCGGTTCCACCCTCTCTCTAGCTTCCCACTCTTGCATGTACTTTTGATGCTTCACAAGCCAGTCGTTGCCGCTGAACCTTTTCCTCCTCTAAATCCTGCAAGGATGACACATGTTACATTTTGAGGCCTTCTACAATGCATGCAATGGTGAGTCATGATACATGCAAAGTCTAGCTTACTCATGCAACTGATGGGTTATCGACTCGTGTTGCAGAGGGAAATTTTGATTCCAACCAAACTGCTTCATCACTCTTTAGGGCAAGTGGTGCTTGACCACATAGTAGAAGATCATCGCTATATTGGATAGCCACAACACCTTCTCAGCCTCAACATATGGGGCCATGTTCAACTACCGTACGTCTTGCCTATCATATGGATCCCATTTAACCTGTAACATGTGTTATTAGTACATGTCCTTGTTGATACTTTATGAAGAAAAAGAATGGAAGCCTCGGTGGTAGAACGAACTTGATTCAGAGTTAAAACATCCAAATCATTAGAGTATTGAACGTAGCACCGTTGCGGCTGACCCCGAACTGACTTAATTCCCATCCAAAGGTAGCATACAGGGGGGACGACAGTCACCATGTGTCCAAGCCTAAAAAACAAAACAATTCTAAGCATTTCACATAGTGCATGCAGTAAATGAAATACATATAGCAATTAAATGCAAGGTACTTATCGCAACTCTGCCTCTATGCACCCGTCCGATAGGAATACGCTCCCAAATCCAAATCTGAAGCAAGTATGTGCAACCACCTATGTTGCAATTGGGGTTGGCCCTCCTACATCACTCACATAGCTGCCGATACAACCAAGCAAGAGTGGCAGACCCCCAACTATATTGGGCAATGTTCTCCCATGGCTCACGTAGTTGGGGTAGGACCATCCATGAGATGGTGTTCCTAGAAGCGTCTAGAAATAAGAACTGTGCCACCATGTGCCACACCCAGACATGAGCGTACCTCTCAATGACATCGTCTGGTGCATGGCGAGGGCACATGTTGAAGCGTTGCCGCAACTAAGCTGAGCTGACACCCAAAGTCTTCTTCTCCTTCTTCCCTTGTTTAGGGTCGGGTGGCTGGTGGCCGGTAAACTGCTCCACCATATCCTTCTAGTTGAGTGGCTCTACCATGCCTATCACTGCCGGACCATCCAAGCGAAGGCCCAAAATGTTAGCCAACGTCTTGCATGAGCACGGACATCTCTCTAGGGGGTAGGTGGAAGCTATGGGTTTTTGGATGCCACCTGTCGATGAAGGCGGTGAGGAGGGGACCATCCATGTCTGGGAGGCCAGCATTGATAGCTCTAGCCAAGCCTAGAAAACTGGCTCCTGCTCTTGAAAAGGTATGGGGCGTAGTGCTCATCCCACTCGAGTGGTCGGTGAGTTTGGAGACGCAGCAGGACCAAGGCCTGTAAAAAACGACGTTAGAATCGATAGCGGGGTTAAGACATTATACATGAAAATGAAATATTGTGTGCAAATCACTTACATCACCGTTGTCGACCATCAAGTTCGCTCAATGGTCCTTGTCGTAGTAGGTCTCAAGAAGGGGGAACTACGGGTGCGCCATGCTGCAATTGTGAAAAACGACGAGACAACGTTAGAATATGGAAAAAGTAAATAAAACATGGCACATGGTACAAAAACAACGAATAAATGCATGGAATATATAAGCAACACCTATTTTAACCTATGTATGTACCTTTGTAACCTTCGAACCACTATGACTCCCGTTCCATGTTTTTAATTTCTTTGACTTGTTATGCTTCTTATGTGTGGCAGCGGTATGGTTGGTTTTGTGGCATTGGAGCAATGGACCTGTCCCGGTGCCTCATCAAAGTCATCAAAACCATACATACTTCATTATACCCGTTCGATGCATCCATAACTCCTCGGAGCCGCTTTTTCTTCCTTCTACCCTTCTTTGTCTTCAGAAGGTCTAGGTCGGGAACATAATCCAACCCGTAGTACTCGGGCCATTGTGTCGGATCTAGGTAAGGCTCGAAGCTCGACTCCCACACTTTGAGAGTGTTTGACATGAGGTAAAAAGGAGACATGAAGTTTTCACTTTCGTGGTCTAGACCTCTGCATCTGCAAGCTGTAATGACATGCGATCAAGGCACATGGAGGAGTTGTGGAATGTTACAAGAGCATTCGGCTTTCTCAAGGTCCACCCTATAATTCCTACCACCGTACTTCTCGCCCCTGGGTTCATTCCTCCGGCTGACCTGATATTGTACACTAACCAAGATGGCCCAAAGGCCTCCCCCACTTGGTTGGAAGCTATCATCTCCGAGAGATCCAAGTGTTTTGTACCGGCTTTACTCCATTTCTCTTTGGATGCCTTTGCTATGTTCCATCGATTAACAAAGTATTCATTGCACTTCCTGAAGGAGTACACCACAATACCTGACATAGGGACTGCATGGATACCCTTGAACACCTTGTTGAACGATTCTAAAGAATTGATCCACGTCGTACCGAAGACCTCCAACATTGAATGCAAGAGCCCACTTGTCCCTTTGAGGCATCTAATCCTCAAGCCAACTCTTTGCCCTAGCATTGAGGACCTTGTGTAACTCCACAAACGTCTCTTCGAACTTTTCCTTGGTTTGACACCCACATAGTGACTTCAACTTCTGCACTACCTCCTTTTCTTCTGCCTCCTCCATATGTTGGCAGCAAAGTGCTTCATGCACCACCGATGCTCAAGAGGAGGGCGTCCATCTACATGTTGTTTCTAAGCTGTCAGCAGACTGATGATGATATGAGATCATGCATATGTTCTGAGATGAATGGAGCACATTCTGTCTCACAAGCTTCAAGAACCAACACCAGCTGCCGTCATTCTCACCCTCAGCCAAAGCGAATGCTAAAGGGACAAGTTGATTATCCGGGTCCACTCCAACGGCAGTCATGAATACACCCCTATACATGCCTATCAGAAATATACCATCAACAAGTACTAAGGGATGACAATGCTTGAAGGCCTCCATGGACTGAGCAAAACACCAAAAAAGTCTCTACAGAGCATGCTTCAGAATGCCATCCATGTCCGTGACAATGTGACCCACATAAGGATACCACGTAAGGCCTAGATTGTAGTGTTTCATGGCACTTAGAATCCTAGGAACTTGGCTGTATGCCTCTTTCCAATCGCCCCATAGCAACTCTATAGCATGCTGCTTTGCTCGCCATGCCTTTGAGTAGTTCACTCTATAACCAGTGAACCCAAATATGGTCTCGATCATGCTTGAAACAGATGTGCCACTATCGGCCCTAACCATGCCAACAAGATGACGACCAAGGTAATGGGCTGTGCTTTGGGTGTGCACACCCTTCGGCTTCGAAGATCGACACATGTGAGGTTGCCTCACATTACGAATCTTCCACTTTTCATTTCTCTGCCTTCGAGCCCATAGACCCCATTGACATCCATTCTTGCAGAGGATAGTGTACCTCTTGTTCTTGTCAGAGTGAATAACATAATACGACCTATGAAACCGAACGTCATAATCCATCGGAAATTACTAGAGATGCTCCAACGTATCAAATATCATTCCCTTCTTAATCTCCACCTCCTCACTATCTAGTACCTCATCGGGCAACAACGACAAACCGGTGTCACATATTGCCTAGTCAACCATACTAATGTCCATGAAATTTGGCACCGGGGTACCTCCACATGGACAACCTTCAATTGCCTCAATTCGATGTTATTGTACTCCATTGTTAATGACCCGTCAGCTAGGACTCCTATTGCGTCCGAAAACCCTCCCTCACAACAATCAATTTCGTCCTCGCTACTTGGCTTAGACCTATAGTCATCCTCCAACACGTCATCCAAAGTACTTGGCCCCGAAGTAAAGTCATCTTCGTCTACGGAAGCAACATCAACTTCATCATTTTCCAATCCTTGGGATATGTCATCCATATCATGTGTTCCATCTCCATTGCCATCATCCTCATCAAACATTTCTTCATCGAAATCATCATTCAAGGCACCGGGATCACATGACCTATCAACTTCTCTAACGACAACCGCCTACAACTCTTCGTCTTGGGTAAGGTTCTCTACGGGCTCCACATCCACATTATCATCCATAGCCACCACAATTCGGCTACACTCCTTCTCCACAACAACTTCCGAGCACCTAACACTGCTACTCTTGACAACGTCTATGTAGTTCTTCCATTCATCCTCACATGACAAACACATCAACACATAATGTGCCCGTTCCTTCCCACAATCAAATCTGCCTCTCAAACTTAGTGGCCACCCAAATTTATCCCGACACTTGCTAACCAAAGCATCAAAGTTAGGAGGTCCACTAAAGAACTCAACATGTTCGTGCATGCTTTCGAACTCCCCATTTCCTTTCACTTTGCCACCATGAAACAATCGCACTAACCGATCCATCTACAAAATACGAACCAACACATCAACAACACATGAACTACGCATTTTGGAAATAAATCATATCCATTCACTAATACACTACAATAACAAAAACTTCACAGTGATGTCAACAAAGGCAACAAACATTCCGATCTAAATCCACCATGCACCACTACCAAAGTCCATTCAACACGTAGTTTACGTCCAATCCACGGGCAAAGTATATCCTAAACCTAATCTACGCATCAAATACTAACAAGCAACGATCAAAACATTGGCACCATCCCTAATTTCCTAACCCTAGTCTTCAAACTCATGAGGCAAGAAATTATGAAAAAGAGGGGGTAGATCAACCTGGCGGTGTACTTGAGTCCACGGAGCAGGGAGGTCGCGGACCACGCTGAGACAAACCTCGGCGGTGGCGCCGCTGCGGCAAGGCGCGCCGGCAAGGCGCCGACGACGCGGGGAGTCAGCCTGCTCCCCCTGGCGCCGCTCCCCTGCGGCACGAGGGAGAGGGAGAGAGAGGGTAATAGGAGTAGCCGCTGAACTTGCCGGCGGCGCGGCCTCCGATGGCTGGGGCGGCCGGGGACGCGGGGGTGGTGACGGCGGTCGCGGCGGCGCCTAGCCGTTGCAGAGTGAAGGAGAGGGAGAGCGAGAGAGAAAGGAAAATGGGCCGGGCTAGCCAAATCGTATATGGCCCCGTCGCGCTGGCCCGCCTAGCGCGACAACCCTATCGTGCTTGAGTCACTGGCGCAACAGGGCAGGCTCGACGGAACGCCACGCCAGCTCCGGTCAACGATGCGTGCCACTGTGGCGCCCCTTGTCGCGCCAGCGCATGTGGCACGGCAAAGTGGTATAGTCGCGCCACTCGCGCTGGCGCGACCAAAAGGGATAGATTTGCAAATACTTTTTTGGGATTACTATTAAAATATTATTTAAAAAGGATTAAAAAAAAGTCCGAGGGAGGGGGGAGGGTTCTGTGGCTATAAAAATTTTTATGTAGAGGAGGAGAAGGTGGGATTAGCGCCTTCATGGACCATGGTTCGCCTTCATTCTAGGTTCACCCGATATTCAGAACCATAATCCCAGTGGTAGATTCACCAGAATGCTAATTTGTGACCGTGCCCATGGCTCCTCTACAAGTTACGGAGTTCAGCCCAAGTTGCAAGGATGGCATGATGCTGGCCTAGTTATGAGAATGCTCCCGGCTTGGTTTGTTTTGCCGTGGAGTTTGCTCTGGACATGACATTATTTTTAACTACAGGGTATTTTTCTTGTGTTGGATTGCTGGCATGGCTTTTATTTTAACTGCAGGATATTTTTAGTGTTGAATTGCTGGAGGTTTAGCCTGCATTCGTGGGTTCGTTATACACATACACCGGGAGTTTTTGGATGTGATTCTTTGCACCACGGTCACTACTCACTAGTCACTGTCAGACTATCAGTCGCATCTAGTAAAGCCCATACAAAATGCCTCCGTGACTCCGTTGCTAGGAGCTCAAACTGGCCCATTAGGCTCTCAGTTTATATATTTATCAAGAAGCCTAAGGCCGTCCCCTGTTTTAGTTCTGCATCGATCAGCAAGAGCATCTTTCCGCATTTGATTTGATGCTGTGTTTAACCTTGTATATGCACCCTGTCTCATACACAGACTGCTGTGTAGTGTGGACTAAGCTGCTAGCTGGCTGCTACCAATCTGTCTATACAACAAAACACGCTCGCTGGCTGCAACCAAACCAATCCGTCTATACAACAAATACGCAGAATTTACAGGCCCAGAAGAAGAGCAAGGAGAGACGGCAGCAGGATGAGCCGCTGCCATTGCAGCACCGGCGGCGGTGGCCTCCACGCCGCCGCGTCGGATGAGGCGTTCAAGATGCCTTTGGGCGTTCTGCCGTGCCGGGGAGTGCACGTCCCGTTCGCCTGCTCAGACACACACATACAGTTCCGTCTCAGTAATTCACACAAGAGAATTTTACTAGAGGCTATGTGCAGCGAGGAGAGGAGGCATTACGTTGCAAGCCGATATGCTCCCGCAGCCGCAGACGAGGCCGCCGTTCGCCTTGTCCGTTGCCTCCGCCGCGCCGCCTCGGTCGCTCCTCTGCGTCCGAAATTCACAAACCAAGTTCAGAGTTTATCTGAGTAGGAACCACGGAGATGAGACGAACGACGGAGCTGGCTGCTGACCTTGTAGAAGTCGACGGCGATGAAGTTGGGCCATCGGTTCCCGGACTTGTCGTGGCAGGTGGTGACCATGTCCAGCAGCTGCGCCGAGTTGTCCTTGCACGCCGCCGGCAGGTTCGGGAGGTCCCTGAAGTAGTTGACGAGCACCAGCGACCTGGACAGGTCGTTCATGGCGGCCGACTCGGCGCGGTTGTGGCACGTCCCCTTCACCATGCCATTGGTCCCGTCTGCAAGCAAGAAGAAGCACCACCCGGCCCTCAGAATCTGCATCGCTCATGGTGCAAAGAACCAAGGACAGGGATGGTGGCGGCAACGGCGGCGTACACTGGTTCTCGACGACGTAGCGCCACTCGTAGGCGATGCCCTCGGCGGCCTCCTTGGCGGGCCTGGAGGTGAAGACGAGCAGGCGGTGGTTGTCACGGACCATGTCGCTGAGCCGCGGCCAGTCGCCGCCGCTCTTGGGCATGCGCCAGGCCGGGAACACGTAGCGGGCGAGGCCCGACGCGTTGAGCACCCGGGTGAGCCCCTTGGGCGACTCCACGTAGTCCTCCACGAAGATGGTCACCACCTCCGCGGGGTTCCGCGACAGGAAGCGCTCCACCTCCCGGAGCACGTTCACCGCCGGTTGCTGCCAGTGCCAGGGGAAGTCGAGGTCAGACAGAGCTGTGGAGACGAACACGGTGACGCCGGCCGGGAGGAGAAGGAGCTTACAAACGCGGTGAAGTTCTGGCAGATGCCGCCGTAGGAGTGGCAGAGCCAGACGTCGTTGCGGAAGTCGTACATGTCCAG
This sequence comes from Miscanthus floridulus, assembly GCF_019320115.1. NCBI lineage: Eukaryota > Viridiplantae > Streptophyta > Magnoliopsida > Poales > Poaceae > Miscanthus > Miscanthus floridulus. The sequence goes on from NC_089590.1 coordinate 43,479,196, forward strand.
CATCAGCCCCCTCACGCCGTTCTGCACCACAGACAGAGAATTCAAGCGAGGGCAAATCTATGGTGCTGACTTGCTGTGAAGTCTAGCTACCGGAGTCATGTTAAAAGCTTGCAGTTTCCAACTATGTACAGCAGAAAAAGCAATGTTACTTGAAAAAGGCGAGATAACACCCTGTAGAATAAGATTGCACAACTGGACAGCTTCATTGATCGAACTTGCCGAGGGCGGACTCAAAGAAATGGCGCCACTGGCCGAAGTTGCCGTCGTCCATGTCAAGAATGACGGGAACATGGTGGCGAACAGAGATCCCTTGGATCTGAGACGAGGTGGCTGGTGCGACGGAGAAGCCGTCGTCGGAAGAAGAATCAGAAGCATGAGAAGAGGGAGCCATGGGAGCGGAAGCTGAATGTGCCGGAGAGAGAGTAGGATCGGAGGCGGCTGATACCATGTAGAATAAGATTGCACAACTGGACAACTTTCATTGATCATTTACAGTATACATATATAGGATTACATCCGGGCCTTTGGCCGTGCTGTACACTGAGAACGGGCGAGCGCGCCTAGCGGACATGCAGGCAGCGCGAGGACCGGGCATGCGAGAGCGTGGTGAGCGAGTCACTGGTGCGGCGAGCGCGCGGCGTGCGCGTGAAGTGCGCGCGAGCTGTTGCAGATCCGATATGCCAGGGTGCCTCAGCCGTTATGGAGTTGCTTCTGCTGAACACCCCCCCCCCCCCCCCCCCCCCCCCCCACCCCCCACCCATCCGTCTCTATCTTTCACAATAATCGCTCAGATTGCCACATGACTATGGTTGCCGGAAATGGTTGCCGGAAATGCCATCGTGGGGACACCATGGCGACGCAATGAGACGAGACATTGACGCGGCAACCGAGCTCATTGACGCGCAGGCAGGAACACAGACAGGAATCCTGGCTCCTGCGCGCGTGCCTGCCGCAGTGCAGTGCCATGTGTGCCGCGACCACGCTTCAAGCAAGCGCAGCCGGAGCCGGGCGTGTGGTGTGGGCTCGCTGCGGCCGGCTCTGCTCCGCCACCGCGGGCGTGCACGCAAACCCGTGCTCGCTCGCTCGCTGGCCGCCTGGAGCGCGCGCACGCGTCGGCGCGTGGAGAGCCCCCCGCGACACCTGTTGGCTGTCGCGTCACGGCCCGGCGGCACCTCACGCCCAATGCCTACCACCTGGACGGTAAACACATTACTACTTGTAGTAGTACACCAATCTAGGAGTAGTATTCTCATGCCCAATCATTCCTTGGCCGTGGGCCCGTGTCCAATCAAACCGTGGAAGCTAACGTTTGCGTGCGTGGCGCGCCGCCGGGTCATGCGGACGTGGACGAGCGAGTTGCAGCTAGCTCTGGCGAGCTCAGGAAGAAGCTGAAGAAGGAGGAGCGAGAGACTGGCTGGATGGAGAGGGAGACTCACGTTGAGCTGCTCGGTGACGGTGTCCTGCTGGTTCCACGGCGTGGCGATGGCGACCCCCGTCTGCGACCGCTGCCCGAGCCGCGCGAACGAGTTGTGCGTCGTCAGCCACGCGTACCGGTTGAACGGCAGGTCCCGCGCCTGCCACCATGAGAGGAGCAACAACCCGCGCAAATTGTCACGGGACGGTCAGTGTCGCCGGCGGCGGCAGCGATCCAATAATCCGGCGGCTGCATTCGGGGCGGCGAACGGGAAATTGCTTGCGCGCGTACGGCGTACCTTGGTCTGCGGGTCGACGGGGGCCACGCGGGTGCAGCGCGGCCGCACGTTGCCGTCGGCGACGCACGTCTCGCAGTGCAGCCCCGCGTCGCAGTTCCGGTCCAGCGCGCACGTCTCGCCCACCTTCCGGGCCGACACCACCACCTCCGCGCCGGGACCGGGGGAGCACAGCATCACGAGAACGAACACGGCGGTGGCGACGCGTCGGAGAAGAAGCGCCGCCGGCCCTTCCCTGTCCGCGGCCATCATCTCCGTTCTTCCTTGCTTTGTCCTCCCTCCGCCGCCGCCGCCGCCGCCGGTCGACGCCTCCTGCTGACCGTGTTGTTGTGCTCCGTTGCTGGCCTTGGCACGGCGATCCAGCTATTCCAGCCAAAGAAGCCAGGAGGAGAGCAGCAAGCAGGTTGGTGCGTGGGCGGCGGTCGCTTCGCTTCGCTCGCGTCTCGGAGTGGTGTTTGTGTCATTGTGTGGCTTGCAAGGCCGGACATGCCAGTGGCGTCGGCGCCCTCGGACTCGGACGCTCTAATTTCGCCTTTCCTTCCTTCCGCCCCGCGCCCCCGTGGATCTTGGCCGTTGGTGGGGGGTGCCTCATCCGCCGTGGGCCCCGGTCGTCATGTCTCACGAGTGGAGCCTGGCCCACGGAGAAGGCGGGAGGTGGGCACGGGCGCCGCGGCATCCGGTCGAGATGGCCGTTGCGGTGGTCCCGTGCGCTGCCGCCGCGGGTCCTCAACTGCCAGGTGAGCTGGCACGGGCAGCAACCGCAGCTCGTTAATACGCAAGGCCATGATTTGGTTATTGCCACTGTTCTGGCGTGCTGCCAGTCTGCCACCCATGAGGTGTTGTGTTTTGTTTCAGAAATGAGGCACATGCCTCTTTTGTGTACTCCAGTTTAATACAGGATTGAGCTGTTACATGTTAATTTTTGCATCCGATTTTTTTCTTCGGTTATTTCTCACGCTTTAGCTAACGCCCGCTCACCCCTCTTATCTTTGGCCCCCACATTGCTCGGAAACGTGATATGTACGTGCGTGTATGACCTGAGGTTTCGGCCAGCTGATAATGAAAGACAAGCAAGTTAAAAAAAAATCTTACACGCCCTCATGGTTGCTAGGTCCTCAGTCACTACTCTTACCACTTAAAATGGTTTTGTCGGTACGCTTTTCGGGTCCTCTCCTAGTCCATTGGTTGTCCGATGCCGCCCCGCTATCCCTTCCACCACCAGAGTCAGGTCTACCTACTCTAGAACCCCTCCTTCTAGGCCCGACAACGACAAACGCCCTCCTCGGGAAGAAGAAGCTCGTCTCCCACCACTGTCGATGTGGTAGAACCGTCCGAAATAACACATTTTCGGAGACGCTCGTATTCCACTAGACACTAAGCACCTCCAAAGGGAGCTACATCAGACAGTTCCGTCGAGCACACCCCAAGGAAGAACTCGAAACAATCCAGGTTTTACATCCAGAATCCAATAACAAGTACGAGCCTATAATACTTAGTCCATTTCATACAACAAGAGTTTTTAGAAATTATTTATTACAATATCAGAGTTCAGAGTGCGATAATTAAACAGCAGAATGAAAATAAGCATTTAGCATAAATGATACAAGAATCCGTCTGTGCCCACCAGAAGAATCCTCCACACAAGAGCTACTCCTCAAGCTGCACCTGCAACAGGGGTAAAATAAACCCTGAGTACACAATGTACTCGCAAGACTTACCCGACTAGTGAGAATAGTTTCCCAACTCCATGGAATATGATAGCCAATATGGGTTTGCTGTTTTCTTTTGGTTTGCGAAAAACATTACTAATAGTTCATCCTTACAGTCAAGTTTTATTAGCAGTCATGATTACTTCATTAGCTAACCATTCTAGGTAAGCACATGTTCTACTTTTAATCAAGGGTTAAGCAATCATATCCATTTCACCATCTTTCACCTTTCAGTACTTACTACGGTGCTAGACCATAGCCAAGTCGTACGGTCTCACGGAAACGATAATTCGTGAACCAATGTATCTTAGCTGGGTACCCCGAAACACATGCCCCGTTTGTACCCCAGGCACAAACAAGGCTAACCCATTCCACTCCTATCACGAGGTCTAGGTCCCCGTCCAAACTTGGACTTCAAGTTCCCACACTTGAGACCTGATCTCAGTATGGTGCTTAGACCTCTATCTTTCCCCACCTACAATCAGTCGGTCCAGAAAGAGCTAGAACCCACGACAAGAGCGTAATGAGCCTTCCCGCTCCCATAACCAAGTATGTGCTCAGGATAATAAGTCTATGACCTGACTACCATCCACAGCAACGGACGGTCCTTAATCGACATAAACAGGGAAAATAGTGTAACCAAGCTAAGCCTCATTAGACGCGGGACACAACCTGTTACACCCACCAATATCTATACCATATCGCTGCCCTATCTCTATTTTTCTTTTCGTCATTGTATCATGAGAGTAATTATAATAATCACCTATTGTGAGTAATGGCAGGTTACTCACGCTACCAAAAACCTAAGCATAGCAGCTACTCGAACCTGTACTAGTAGGACTCATAGGACAGTTATATCTATGCATGTGGTTTTTATAAAATTCCTATAACGTAAATGCACACAACATGTATAAACAGTGATTATAAAAAGTAAGGGTTATGCATCGGGACTTGTCTTAGGCAGGCATGGTGTCAGCTGAGTCAGTCGGTGGCGGCTCTTGGACCTCCTCCTACACGAGGATCTCCTCCTTGTACTCCTTGATGATCTCCTCGAACTCGTGATCGCCGATGGTCACGATCTCCGTCAACTCGTTCTCTACATGCATGCGATGATGATGCAACACTTAGCATTTATGCAACAACAACTCTTAAGATAAGAATACGCATACTAAGCTACTAAGCTAGCTCTAATAACTAAGGTACTAAGCTAACTATCATCTTTACCAAGAAAAGTGTTGGGTTCAACTAACAAACACCTAGCTTTACAAACGAAGGATATATCTTTATTTCTACTAATGATTTAATGTATATTGAAATAAAGAGCTTTTAACTACGCTAATGCTTAATCTATTCTAAAGCTACAAAAATTACAATGAGCACATAATAATACAATGAAGCTATCATAAAAATTTCAGGACCAAAACTAACACCAATTTACCATAAAAATTCCTATAATATCTAACCTAACAATATTAAGCACCCTCAAATGATTTAATAGCCCCTGGTATCAACATGTATATATATATGAACTAAATACACTAACCGATATAGCATAATTTTAGGAACCTAACAAAACTTGTTTTATAATTTTTGGACACCTATATGATTTTATATGATATACCAAAAATCAGCTCAAAAATTAAATTAGAAAGATATTTCTAATTCCTTTTGGAAAAGAAAAACGAATTCGCTCGCGTGGCCCATGTGATGCAGCGCATGCGAGCGCGCGGTGGCCCACAGACGCGGCCCACGTGAGGCTGTCCTGCAGCGTGAGGTGGCCCGCGGTGGGGGAATCCTGTGCGCATTGATGACTTTGCAAAAGAGATCTCACACTTTTCTCGAATTGCAACTAAGTCCTAGCGCCACTATTATGGTGAGCTGAGGCAGCTACAGGCATAATCGGTTAGCGCGTGAGCATCAGGAGGCTACCATGGACTAGTCCGAGGTGACAGTTGGAGCGGAAGATGATGGAGGAAGGCTGGCCATGTGCGGCCGAACCATGCGCCAGCGCACCTGGCGGCACGGTCGCGTCAGTGACGAAGGAGAGGCGGTAGTGGTTCGACTAAGGCACGCAAGGTGGAGAGGAAGTCAAGGCGATGCTAGTGGTGCAGGTGAATTGGCTCAGGAGGGACGATGAGAGAGCTGCCCACACCCATGGCCAGATGTGGCCTTACCGGCACAGCGGCGGAAGAAACTCCAAATTGGAGCTAGGCCGTGCTCGCTTCAAAGCTAGGTGGGGTCGGGCAGCGAGAGGACATGATGGTGAAGCCATGGATGCGACGAATTGAATGAAGATGATCGTTCATAGGGCAATTGATGCCGTGGCTTAGTGGCGGTGATGGAGAGAGGAAAAGAGAAAGGGAGAGACGTAGGTCGGCGAGCTCATGGAGACCCACACGCAAGTGCTAGTAGATAGGCATGCGCATTTTCGGCCAGCGTGGCCCGCGCGGCCACAGTGTCTTAAATGACAAGGCGACGATGAGCTCGGCCATGTGCGTGCGACAGTGGCGGCCTTGAACTGGGCCGACAGCGACGTAGAGAGTACAGCGGATAGGCGTGGATGTGATGACGATGCGACAACAGCGGTAGCATCACGGTGCAAGATGGGTCGATAGTGTGGTGAGGCAGCAGTGGGCGGACACGACGACGAGATGATAGCGCCAGCAGTGGCTTCGTCGTGTCACGGCGGGGCCAACGGCAGTCGAGCCATGGCAAGGCCAGAGGCAGCCATGGCCGGCCACGCATGGCAGGTTGCACACGTGTGACCAACGTGACAACACCGAGCGCCCGTGCATGGTAATCGCGCCCACGCAGCCAACCAGCCCAAAACCATGTCATGCACGAATTTTAAAGCGACCATAAAAACTTAACGGTTTCTTCGGGACCTAAACCATCTTCACCATGCTCAAGATGGCACATGAGACTACCAAATCAAGCTATAACACTACACCACCCCTTAACCCAATCTCTCAAATTAAATTGCTAAACATAGCAATGTCTAGCTGTTGACAAACTTAAAAATTTTCTAAGTTTTGAGCTGAATTTGATTTCAATTTGCGATTTCTAAGCTAATGGAAATATTAGCTAGTAATATAATTTTTCGACAGTAAGTATTTCACTGTCATCTACAAAGTTTGTACTTCAAACTTTATTTACGCGTGACACATGTTCTATAGCATTTCTGTTCAATAAAAATTAATTTTAAACCCTACTTGATATACATGAACATATTGAATCAACTTTCGTTTAACATTTTCTTAGTCATTTTAAGTTACAAGAAATTTATCTACCCATTCTATCACATGCATTAACACATAAACATGATGCTCATGATATATTTTAGTAAATGATTTAGGGTGTAACACCGAGGGTGTTACAACTCTCCCCCTAAACAAAATCTCGTCTCGAGATTTCGTGTTAGTGCCTAGTGTTGGAAAAATGGTAAGAGTGACCTTTTAACATAACTATTACCTCGACACATCAGGGAGAAGATGGGGATAATGCTCTAGAATATAACTCTCCTGCTCCCAAGTTGCTTCGTCCGCTGAATGATTTTGCCACTAGACTTTATAAAATTTCACCACTTTGTTCCTAGTGACTCTCTCTTTTTCATCCAAGATTTTGATAGGATGCTCAATATAAGAAAGATTGGGTTGGAAAGGGAGTCCTTCAATTTCCACCACTTCCTCAAGAACCCGTAAACACTTCTTTAATTGGAAAACATAAAAGACATTATGTACTGCTGACAAAATATCCAGAAGTTAGAGATGATAAGCAACCACACCACATCGCTCCAAAATCTTATAAGGTTCGACATAATGAGGAGCTAACTTTCCACGGACTATGAATCGATGCACACCTCTCATCTGGGATACCTTTAGGTACACATGGTCACCAACTTCAAACTGCAAGGGCCATCTTCACTTGTCCACATAAGTTTTCTAACGATTCTGAGCTACCTTCAAATGACTCTGAATAACACTAACTTCTTCTCGAGCTTCCTTAATAAAATTAGGTCCAAAGTAACCATGATCACCCACTTTAACCTAATTAAGAGGTGTTCTACATTTCATGCCGTACGGGGAGGGTGCCATATGAATGCTTTCTTGATAGCTATTGTTATAAGAAAACTCAGCTAGAGTCAAGCATTCATCCCACTTTTCTAGATAAGAAATGGCACAAACTCTCAACATATCCTCAAGTACCTAATTGACTCTTTCTATCTGACAGTCAATTTGTGGATGATAAGCTGAACTTCTAAGGAGATGAGTACCAAGACATTTCTAGAGTTGCTCCTAGAAATAAGAGACAAAAACTGACCATCTATCAGAGATAATGGTAAGAGGAACTCCATGTAGGGTCACAACCCGATCAAAATACAACTTGGCATACTTCTTGGCTGAATACCTTGTATCCACCCGGAGGAAATGAGCGGACTTGGTAAGGTGATCCACAACGACCCAAATAGAGTCATACCCTTTTGTTGTGCGGGGCAAACCCACAACAAAATATATGGAAATATCCTCCTATTTCCAAACAAGGATAGGCAAGGGCTATAGAAATCCAGGCATACGCATATGGTCCATCTTAACCCTTCCACAAATGTCACATCCTGAGATGTATTTGGTAATATCCTGTTTCATATTTGTCCACCAATACAAGTGACACAAATCATGATACATCTTGTTACTTCCCAGATGGATGGATAATTTGGAATTGTGGGCTTCATCCAAAATTTTTCTTCTAAGCTCATCACTTGAGGGAACCACCAATCGGTTCTTCAACTTCACCACACCTTGATCATCAACACTGAAATGAGGACCACGTCCTTCGGCAATTAACTTCTTGATATGCAAGATTTCCAAAGCATCTTGCCTTTGCTCTATAATAATTCGCTCAGGTAAATCCAAGACTAGAGCAATATGGGCTAACACCTCAGAATGGTTGAGAGACAAAAATTCTTCTTCAACTTGATGCAACTTCCGACTTAAGGCATCATCCACCACATTAGCTTTTCCAGAGTGATAATGAACTTCTAAGTTATAATCTTTGATTAACTCAAGCCACCTCCATTGCCTCATATTCAACTCAGACCGAGTGAAAATATATTTGAGGCTCTTGTGATTCATAAAAATGTGTACTTTATTTTCCAACAAGTAATGTCTCCAAATTTTTAGAGCGTGTACCACTATAGCCAGCTCTAAATCACGGGTGGGATAATTCAACTCGTGCTTTTTTAGCTGACGTGAAGCATAAGCGATCACACGGCCGCCTTGCATAAGCACACATCCTAGTCCAGTCCTAGAGGCATCACAATATACATAAAATAGCCTATCAATATTTGGTTGGGCAAGAACAAGAGCAGAGGTAAGAAACTTCTTCAAGGCTTGGAAAGCTTCTTCACAAGCCAAACTCCATACAAACTTGACATCCTTCTAGAGCAACTTGGTCATTGGTTGGGCTATTTTGGAAAATCAGGGATAAAGCGCCTATAATACCCAGCAAGACCAAGGAACTGATGAATCTGATGCGCTGACTTTGGAGATTTCCAATTTAACATGTCTTGCACCTTGCCAGGATCCACATAGATGCCTTTAGGTGTCAGGACATATCCCAAAAATTACACTCAATCCAACCAAAACTCACACTTGCTGAATTTGGCATACATCTTGTGTTCCCTTAACCGAGTCAATACTATCCGAAGATGATGTGCATGCTCTTCATTGTTCTTGGAGTATATCAAAATATCATCAATGAACACCACTACAAACTTATCCAACTCCAGCATAAAGACTGAGTTCATGAGGTACATAAAGAATGTAGGAGCATTGGTGAGACCAAAAGACCTGACTAGGTATTCATAAAACACCATACGTAGTAGAGAAAGTTGTCTTCATTTGGTGATACCTAGAACGAAGATCAATCTTTGAAAACACTTTGGCACTAGCCAACTGATCGAACAAAGTATTAATATGAGATAAAAGATACTTGTTCTTAATGGTTACCGCATTGAGAGGGTGATAATCCACACACATCCGAAGAGTGCCATCCTTCTTCTTCACAAAAATAGCTAGACAACCCCATGGTGAAGAATAAGGACGGATGAATCCCTTCTCCAACAATTCCTCTAGCTGTTTCTTTATTTCTGCCAGTTCCTTTGGAGCCATGTGGTAAGGACACCACGAAATAGGAGCAGTACCAGGTTCTAACTCAATTATAAACTCAACCTCCTGATCCGGTGGTAACCCAGGTAAATGCTCGACAAAAACATCTAGAAACTCATAGAGCACAGGAATAGAGGCAAGATCAGGAGAGGCTTTAGTATGGGCAATAACTGGTAGGGTAGAAACCGAAGGCATAAGGAGTGACATTCTATCCTCAGAAGAAGGAAGCTTCAACACAACAACTCTCTGTCTAAGGTTTAGGACTACCTCATAACTTCTCAACCAGTTTATTCCTAGAATTGCATCTATGCCTTGCCCAGGCAATAACATGAACTAGAGACGATAAGAGTGAGTTGCTAGCACTAGTCACACTGTGTCTGTCTGAGTGTTAATGCACAACTGCACACCTAGAGCTCTAATTCTATAGGCAATAGGAATAGCCATAGTAGATATATTGTGCCTTTATGCAAACCTCATACTCATGAATGAATGTGATCCACCAGAATCAAATAATACATATGCTAGATGGGAATCAATGGTCAACATACCAGCCATCACGGGCTCTCCCTATGGAATCTCCTCGGCCTTGGTGAAGTTAACCTGCCTCGACCAGCTCACGGGCACCTTCTTCCTGATGATAGTCCTCTTAACCAAATGAGAGTTGGCTGAATGCTGAGAAGACTAAGTAAGCTAGTTCTAGGGGCACTCATGAGCATAGTGGCCTTCCTTGCCACATTTGAAACAAGCACCCGGCTTGTTCCCTTGTCCCTAATGAGGTGGAACCTACTGTCTTTGAGGCTGCTGCACCTACTGAGTAGTTGCAAGGTACTGAGTGGGAGGTGCCTGGTGAGTCTACTGAGTCTGGTGAGATGACTATCCACCCAAAGAGTGATAGGGCACCCTCCACACAACCTGTACCTTCCAAGACTGTGGGTGACTATAAGACCTAGTGATCACCCTCTTGTGCTTCCACTCAGCCTGAGAGTCATGATGAAGTCCCTCCATAGCAATGGCAACATTCATCAAAGCACCAAAGGTCTGATAGCCTCCTATATACAGCTTCTCTTGTAAGATGCAAGAGAGACCATGATTGAAAATCCATATTCTTCTCATCAGTATCCACATGAGTCCCAGCATACTGCGCAAGATGGTTGAATTTGTTCACATACTCCATCATAGTCATGTTTCCTTGCTTTAGCTCTAGAAACTCAGACAACTTCCTGTTTAGCAAACCAGCAGGAACATATTACTGATGGAAAGCAGTGGTAAACTCCCACCAAGTTACATGGTGGTCCACTGGCTGCATGGCATTGAAAGTGTCCCACCAAGCACTAGCAGATCCTAGAAACTGTTGTGCGGCAAAGCGCACCTTCTACTCGTTAGTCACATTGAGTAGCTGAAACTTCTAAAAGCTCTAGTTTGGTTTTGGTGAATTGATGAAACCCTAAGTGCTAACCTAGTTTATCAAAGTGATTATGAGATAGGTAGTACTATTCCAAGTGATGAAGCAACAGTGAAGATCATGATGATGGTGATGCCATGGTGATGATCAAGTGTTAAGACTTGGAAAAGAAGAAAGAGAAAAACAAAAAGCTAAAGGCAAAGGTGAAATTGATAGGAGCTTTTTGGTTTAGTATTCGAGATACTTAGCGAGTGTGATCATATTTAGGATCGATAGTCATAATATTAAGAGGGATGAAACTCAGATCGAAATGTAGTTATAAAAGTGCCACTAGATGCTCTAACTCATTGTATATGCATTTAGGATCTAGTGGAGTGCTAACACCCTTGAAAATATTTGTGAAAATATGCTAACACACATGCACGAAGTGTTACACTTGGTGGTTGGCACATTTGATCAAGGGTGATGAAGTTCGGGGTCAAAAGGAGCTATTTCGTATTGATCAGACTCTGCCATGGGCAGTGACCGGACTCTGACCCTACATCCAGTATGTGGTGCACAGTGAAGGTCGCTCTCGATCCTTTGACCGGGCGCTGAGAAGAAATAGGACCGGACACGCTGGGGGTGCATCCGGTCAGGCTATGACATACGCTAATGCAAGCATCAGAACAAGCCAGTGAGGACCAGACCCTGAGTTGTGTCCGATGACCTATGATTGGATGTGTCCAGTCATGATTTTGCCTCTCTAGAACCTTACTAGAAATGATCGGACTCCATTGATGGAGCGTTCGGTCACTTTAAGCAGTGCATACAGTCACAACTTAACATGTGGCACAAAACATACTAGCTGTTAAGATCGGGTGCTCAGCATTTGTGGTTGATGACATGTGGTGAGCATCAGGCAATCGAACGCTGGGGTCTTGCATCCGGTCAACCTAACCGGCGCGTTCGGCCAGCCCGTGTTTCACTAGACAGAGGAGCCAATGGCTCTATTTATGGGGGCTCTCTATTTAAGCCCTATGGCTAGCTCAAGCTCACTCTCTTGGCCATTTGCATTGATATAGCAACCTTGTGAGCTTAGCCAAAGCCCTTCCACTCATCTCCATCATTGATTCATTATGTTTATGAGATTGGGATAGAATCCATGTCCATTGCTTGAGTGTTTGCATCTAGAGGCACTTGGTATTTGTGTTTCGCTGTAGGTTTGGCTTATTACTCTTGGTGGTTGCCACCACCTAGATGGCTTAGAGCAGTGAGGATCATCGAGTGGAGGTTGGTGATTGTCTCCGGCTCTAATCATGGTGATTGTGAGGGGTTCTTGATCTTTCCTCGGCGGAGAGCCAAAAGGTACTCTAGTAAATTGCTCATGGCTTGTGTTATCCTCATCTTGTGTTGGTTGTGCGTCACCCTATTGAGGGTTTGGCATGTGATGACAATTAGCGCATGAACCTCCAAGTGAGTGTATCGCCACAATAGGGACTAGCTTGCTGGTAAGCAAGTGAACCTCGGAGGAAAAATCATTGTGCCTTGATTGTCTCCTTGGTAATCATTGGTATTGATTGATTGATCACTTGCTATGGCGATATACCTCTCTACCACTCTCTTGTATTTCATTGTACATTCATTTGTATAGAGCTTGTAGTAGTCAAGACTAGATAGTGTAGTACTTAATTGTATCACTTTTGCTAGATTGATCACCTTGGTGTAAATTTGAGACATAGTCTTGTTGTGATATACTAGATATCATAGAAAATAGAATTGTGTAGGTGGCTTGCAACCCCAAGTATAGTGCTAGCATAAAATTTGCTTCGCCATCTTATTGACTAATCATTTGTCTTAGTGTTGTTATAGAATTTTTAATAGGCTATTGACCCCCCCTTTAGCCATTAGGACCTTTCAAGTGGTATCAGAGCCATAGTCACCGTGATTTGAGGCTTAACAACCTTCGGTGTCAAAATGGCTCAAATCAACAACACCAAGAAGCCATCCCAATTTGATGGCTCAAACTATCCCTATTGGAAAGCTAAGATGACAACATATATCAAGTCAATCAATAGGAAGGTTTGAAAAGTGGTGGAGACCAAGATTAAGATAGAAGATCTAGAGAATCCTATTGCCACCGAAGAAGTACTTCTCCAAAACAATGATATTGCTCTTAGTGCCATTCATGATGCTATTGATGAGAGAACATTTGAGCAAATCAAGAATATTAAGATGGTTTATGAGGCTTGGAAGAAGTTGGATGAGTCATTTGAGGGCACTCAAGCAGTGAAGGGTGCTAAGACATATCCTCAAGGAGAAGTTTGCTAGTTTTAAGATGAAGGAGGATGAGAGTGTGTCAGAGATGTTCCATAGGCTTCAAGTGCTTGTTAATGATCTCAAAGCACTTGGAGAGAAGGTGGAGGACAAGGAATTCTCCCATAAGTTCTTGAGATGCCTACCTTCAAGATTTTTTCACATTGGTCACTATTCTAGTGAGGAGTGGTTTGGACACCATGACACCAAACCAAGTGTTAGGAGATATAATGACTGATGATACATATAGAGACAATGATGAGAAGGAAGAAAAGAAAAATAAAGATGAGAAGAAGGATGAGAAGAAGAAGAGTGTGGCATTCTCTCTACAAAGAGGGATTGGGCTATACCCCCAAGAAAGGCAAGGCGGTCTTTGCTCCTCATAAGACTAGTTTTGTGAAGAACAATGGTTAGTTTTGCACTAGTTGCAAGCAAGTTGGTCATAAAGAGTATGAGTGCAAGAACAAAAGCAAAAATGCTAATGTATCCTCAATTAAGATTAATTCTTTCTATGTGCTTACTAAGGGTACAAATGGTGTGAAAGCTAAGTTCACTAGTATACCATGGATGGGCTCAAAGAAGAAAGCCATTTGGCTGCCAAAGAGCTTGGTCACTAACCTTCAAGGACCCAAGCAAGTTTGGGTACCTAAAAGGAATTAATCTTCTTTTGTAGGTCAATTACAAAGCCAAAGGAAGGCATTGGGTTCTTGATAGTGGGTACACTCAACACATGACCGATGATGCAAGAATGTTCAACTCAATCAATACCAATGACAATGATTGTTATGATAGTATCATATTTGGTGACAATGGCAAAGGCAAGGTCAAAGGGCTTGGTAAGATTGCAATATCCAATGACAAGAACATATCCAATGTGTTGCTAGTAGAGAGCTTGAACTTCAATTTGCTATCCTTGGCTCAATTGTGTGATCTTGGATTCAAATGCATATGTGAGGTAGATGATGTAGAGATCATAAGTGTAGATGGCTCTAACTTGATCTTTAAGGGCTTTAGATATGAGAATCTATACTTGGTTGATTTCAATGCTAGTGAAGCTCAATTATCTACATGTTTGTTCACTAAGTCTAGCATGGGTTGGTTATGGTATAGAAGACTTGGTCATGTTAGAATGAAACAATTGAATAGATTGGTAATGCATGACTTGGTTAAAGGCTTGAAAGATGTAGTATTTGAGAAAGATAAGCTTTGTAGCTCTTGTCAAGCCAGAAAACAAGTTGGAAACACCCATCCTAAGAAAATAATGATGAGCACTAGTAAAGCATTTAAGTTATTGCACATGGACTTGTTTGGGCCAACTCAATACACTAGCATTGGTGGTAACAAATATGGTTTTATGATAGTGGATGATTATACTAGATACACTTGGATATTCTTTCTAGTGGACAAAAGTGATGTGTTTGCAACATTCAAATCATTTGTCAAGGGCATTCACAATGAGTTTGAAATAACCATCAAGAGAGTTAGAAGTGATAATGGTAGTGAGTTTAAGAATACTAGAATTGATGAGTTGTGTGATGAATTTGGAATTAGACATCAATTCTCAGCAAAGTACACTCCATAATCAAATGGCCTTGTTGAGAGGAAGAATAGAACACTCATTGATATGGCAAGGTCTATGCTTAGTGAGTACAATGTGAGTCAATCTTTTTAGGTCAAAGCTATCAACACGGTTTGCTATTGTAGCAACCGCCTCTATTGTCACCCATTAAAAGAGAAGACACCATATGAGCTCTTGAATGGTAGAAAACCCAACATTGTATATTTTTGGGTATTTGGTTGAAAATGCTATATCTTGAAGAAAGGCACTAGATTAGGCAAGTTTGACAAGAAATATGATGAATGATTCCTACTTGGATACTCAACTACTAGCAAAGCATATAGAGTTTGGAATTTGGACAGTGGTACTCTTGAGGAAGTTTATGATGTTAGATTTGATGAAACCAAGGGTTTCCAAGATAAGAATGAGAACTTGGAAGATGTTAGAGGCATTCAACTTTCAAAAGCCACGAAGAACATGGATGTTGGTGAATTAAGGCCTAGGCAAATGAATGATGATGAAGATGATCAAGTGCAAGTGCTCTCTAACATAAATTTGCAAGATGATACAAATCAAGCTAGTACAAATGGCTCTCATGACAATGAACAAAATCAAGTGGCTAGCACATCACCTCAATCCAATGATCAAGCAAGTGCAAATAATCAAGTTCCAATGCTCAAACCAACTAATATTGCAAGGGATCATCCATTGGACACTATCATTGGTGATATTTCAAGAGGTATGCAAACTAGATCAAGATTGGCTTCATTTTGTGAGCATTTCTCATTTGTGTCATCCATTGAACCAAAGAACATAGATGAAGCATTGAAGGATGTTGATTGGGTGAATACTATGCATGAAGAACTGAATAACTTCATAAGAAATTAAGTATGGGAATTAGTAGAGAGACCTTAGGGACACAATATGATTGGAACCAAATAGGTCTTTAGAAACAAGCAAGATCAAGATGGGATAGTAGTAAGGAACAAAGCAAGATTGGTAGCATAAGGATATACATAAGTTGAAGGTCTTGACTTTGGAGAAACATATGCTTCGGTTGCTAGATTAGAAGCAATTAGAATCTTATTAGCCTATGCTTGTGCCCACAACATCAAGCTCTATCAAGTGGATGTCAAGAGTGCATTTCTCAATGGCTAAATCAATGAAGAAGTATATGTTGAGCAACCTCCCGATTTTGAAGATGACAAGAAGCCCGACCATGTGTACAAGTTGAAGAAGGCATTGTATGGCTTGAAGCAAGCACCTAGAGCATGGTATGAGAGATTGAAGGACTTCCTACTCTCTAAAGGGTTCATGATGGGCAAGGTTGACACCACTCTTTTCACCAAGAAGACTGGCAAAGACTTATTTGTGTTGCAAATCTATGTTGATGACATCATATTTAGATCAACCAATCAAGACTTTTGTGAAGAATTTGAAAAGATGATGGCTAATGAGTTTGAAATGTCCATGATTGGAGAGTTAAGTTACTTCCTTGGTCTTCAAATCAAGCAATTAAAGAATGGTACATTCATGAGTCAAGGCAAGTACATTAAAGACATGCTCAAGAAGTTTGGCATGAGTGATAGCAAAGCCATTACCACACCAATGGGGACAAATGGAAATTTGGATAGTGATTCAAGTGACAATATGGTGGATCAAAAATTGTATCGGTCTATGATTGGAAGCCTACTCTGTATGACCGCATTAAGGCTAGATGTCATGTTTAGTGTATGCATGTGTTAAAGATTTCAAGCCTCATCAAGAGAAAGTCATTTAAAGGCTACAAAGAGAATATTGAGGTACTTGAAGCATACACAAAATGTTGGTTTGTGGTATCCCAAAGGAGCAAAGTTTGAGCTAGTTGGTTACTCTGACTCGGATTATGCGGGATGCAAGGTTGAAAGGAAGAGCACCTTAGGCACATATCAATTGTTGGAAAGATCACTAGTTTCATGGTCATCAAAGAAGCAAAATAGTATTGCATTATCAACTTCCAAAGCTGAATATATATCCGCCGGTAGTTGTTGTGCACAAATACTTTGGATGAAGGCCACTTTGCTAACTTTGGAATCAAGTTCAAGAGAGTGCCATTGCTATGTGACAATGAGAGTGCAATCAAGTTGACCAACAATCTGGTTCAACATGCAAGAACAAAGCATATTGATGTCCGCCATCATTTCATAAGAGATCACCAACAAAAAGGGGACATTTGCATTGAGAGTGTAGGCACCGAAGATCAACTTGCCAATATATTCACTAAGCCATTAGATGAGAAAAGGTTTTGCAAACTAAGAAATGGGTTGAACATATTGGATTTCTCAAATATGTGTTGATGCACCCCTCCACTTATATGACATGCCTCTCCTTTGAGCAATCCAAGGTAAAAGTTGATTAGCATGACATACATCCTTGCTAAGGACATGTTTAGTGCATCTAGTT
Organism: Miscanthus floridulus; assembly: GCF_019320115.1. NCBI lineage: Eukaryota > Viridiplantae > Streptophyta > Magnoliopsida > Poales > Poaceae > Miscanthus > Miscanthus floridulus. Next base: position 43,496,475 of record NC_089590.1, read on the forward strand.
ATTTTTCACTTTTACTAAGCTCATTCATGAAAATCAAATAAATTTGATGCTTGTATGGTACCACTATTGCTTCTATGCTTGACTTGATCAAGTGGTAGCATATGACATGTTTGTGCGCTTGTAAACCTAGTGTTTGATCTAGAAAATGAGCTATAAGTGTTTAACTCAACATGGTACAAGATAACCCTTATTTGGAGGTGTGAAGAAGCTTGTCCTTGGATCAAACTGAGTTAAATATCTTTGGCAAGTATTCTAGATTGAACCAAATTTGGGAAAATGGTCCTCACCCCATTGATTGACATTGATAATCTCAACCTATCTACATTTTGAACCTTTGTGGTCATTGATGACAAAGGCAGAGAAATAGTGTACAAAGATAGTGAAAAGATAACAAAGGGGGAGAGAAACAAAGATATAAGTGATAGGAGGAGAATTTGACATAGGGGGAGAGATATGACAAAGGAAGGGGATCAAATAAAATTTTAAGCACACAAGTAGGGGGAGCAAGCTCATGAACTGGTATTGTGCATTTCATATATTTGCTTGCATGGCACAAGTTTTAAATTTCAATATCCATGCTTGTGTGGTGTATGCTAGTTGTAGGTTTGAATGATAAAATGAAAAACTAGCATGCATAGGTTAAGAAACTAGACTTATGTTCATTTTATGGAAACTAGACCCTCGCTTCTAATGTTGATCTCATAGGGTATTCTAGTTTTTGTGTATGTCTAGTTACTAATGGTGCTCAGGATGGTATACTGGTCCACTCCGATTGGTATCACGCTTCAAAGGTCCATCTTTTATACCTTAGCATCATTTGGTAGACATTGTCTCCTATATTTCCTATCTAAGCATATGTGCAAACTACAATCGAAACTCTTAGCACATATATAGGGGAGCAATTGCTACCATATGGGGGTCATGAAACTTGTCCATATCCTTTTACACATGATAAATATGCTTGGGCAAGCAACATGGATTCAAATGAATTTCAATTCATATTTTTGTGAAAGGGTTGTTATCAATTATGAAAAAGGGGGAGATTGAAAGCTCTAGTTTGGTTTTGGTGAATTGATGAAACCCTAAGTGCTAACCTAGTTTATCAAAGTGATCATAAGATAGGTAGCACTATTCCAAGCGATGAAGCAACAGTGAAGATTATGATGATGGTGATGCCATGGTGATGATCAAGTGCTAGGACTTGGAAAAGAAGAAAGAGAAAAACAAAAAACTTAAGGCAAAGGTAAAATTAATAGGAGCTTTTTGGTTTAGTGATCGAGACACTTAGCGAGTGTGATCGCATTTAGGATCGATAGCCATACTATTAAGAGGGGGTGAAACTCAGATCAAAATGCGGTTATAAAAGTGCCACTAGATTCTCTAACTCATTGTATATGCATTTAGGATCTAGTGGAGTGCTAACACCCTTGAAAATGTTTGTGAAAATATGCTAACACACATGCATGAAGTGTTACACTTGGTGGTTGGCACATTTGATCAAGGGTGGTGAAGTTTGGGGTCAAAAGGAGCTATTTCGTATTGATTGGACTCTGCCTTGGACAGTGATAGGACTTTGACCCTGCATCTGGTTAGTGGTGTGCCTCGGTCCTTTGACCGGATGCTGAGAAGAAATAGGACCAGATGCGCTGGGGGTGCATCCGGTCAGGCTATGACATACACTGACACAAGCATCAGAACAAGCCAGTGAGGACCAGACCCTGAGCCATGTCCATTCACCTATGATTGGACGCGTCTAATCATGATTTTGCCTCTCTGGAACCTTACTGGAAATGACCGGACTCCAGTGATGGAGCATTCGATCACTTTAAGCAGTGCATCTGGTCACAACTTAACATGTGGCATGAAGCAGACTAGCCATTAAGATCGAGCACTCAGCATTTGTGGCTGATGACACTTGGTGAGCATCGGACGATCGGACGCTAGGGTCCTACGTCTGGTCAACCTAACCGATGCGTTCGGCTAGCCCATGTTTCACTAGACAGAGGAGCCAACGGCTCTATTTGTAGGGCTCTCTATTTAAGCCCCATGGCCAGCTCAAGCTCACTCTCTTGGCCATTTACATTGACATAGCAACCTTGTGGGCTTAGCCAAAGCCCTCCCACTCATCTCCATTATTGATTCATCATCTTTGTGAGATTAGGAGAGAATCCAAGTGCATTGCTTGAGTGTTTGCATCTAGAGGCACTTGGTGTTTATGTTTTGTTGTGGGTTTGGCTTATTACTCTTGGTGGTTGTCGCCACCTAGATGGCTTGGAGCAGCGAGGATCATCGGGCAGAGGTTGGTGATTGTCTCCGGCTCCGATCATGGTGATTGTGAGGGGTTCTTGACCTTTCCCCGGTGGAGAGCCAAAAGGTACTCTAGTAAATTGCCCGTGGCTTGTGTGATTCTCATGTTGTGTTAGTTGTGTGGCACCCTATTGAGGGTTTAGCGTGTGATGCCAATTAGCGCGTAAACCTCCAAGTGAGTGTATCGCCACAACAGGGACTAGCTTGCCGGCAAGCAAGTGAACCTCGAAGGAAAAATTATTGTGCCTTGTTTGTCTCCTTGGTATTCATTGATTGATCACTTGCTATGGAGGTATACCTCTCTACCACTCTCTTGTATTTCATTGTACATTCATTTGTATAGAGCTTGTGGTAGTCAAGACTAGATAGCGTAGTACTTAATTGTATCGCTTTTGCTAGATTGATCACCTAGGTGTAAATTCGAGACATAGCCTTGTTGTGATATACAAGAGATCATAGAAAATAGAATTGGGTAGGTAGCTTGCAACCCCAAGTATAGTGCTAGCGCAAAATTTGTTTCGCCATCTTATTGACTAATCATTTGTCTTAGTGTTGTTATAAAATTTTTAATAGGCTATTCACCCCCCTCTAGCCATTAGAACCTTTCAACTTTTGCTCTAGAATACAAAGCCAATGCTCCATGTCTAGAGGCTCAGCAGTCAGTGTGAATGTGGGTGGGTGTGTCCCCAAGAAGTCTTGATAGGAACAGGCCTCTCAGGACCATGAGCACCACCCCCGTTCCTGCCATTACCACCAGGGCCTCCACGAGCGAAGCCACCAATAGCCTGTGCCAGCATCTCCAAGGCACGGGCTGACTCACAATGAGCAGCCAACATCTTAGCCACCATCTCGGCATGGGTCATCGGAGGCGGTGGTGGTGGCGGAGGAGGACCAAGGAATGGGGCCTCATGGCTCCCCCCATTGGCATTGCCATGATCATCACCACAACCATTTTTGCCCTGGTCTCAGCACTGGTGCTCTGACGACCAGACCTTAGGTTCATCTGTAAACAGATAGGAACCCACCGTTAGGGACAAGGCCTCCATATTTAGAAACAAATGGCTAGAGAGATGATAAGGACTGATAAATGGTTACTAGCGAGACTTTTCCTTAAGAGTTAAAGCATTTCTCTTTATTTATTATCCTATTAATTTACTATCCAAAAATTATACATGTGGGGGAGTTTAGTTTAAGCAAGAATCTCTTTTCATGATGCATGGATTGACCTATTCGTTTGCTCAAGCCAGAATATAGCGGCATTCGTATAGAAATTTTGGCACAGTGCACACTCACTTCCCGTACACTAAACGATTCTTACGCTGCGTAAGTTAGTGTACCTACAGAAGATTGATTAGATAAAACTAGTGTCACTATCCTAGATAGACCATATTACTAGGGCTTATACTTATTTACATAATTCATCACATTCTATTTTTTACAAAGCTTTTGTTGGTCAAATTTTAGGTTTTGTAAAGAGTTTTTAAACTCATAGACTCATTATTGGCTCTAATACCACTTGTGGCAGAACCGCCCAAAATAACACGCTTCCATAAGCGCTCGTCTTCTACTAGACACTAAGCACCTCGAAAGAGAGCTACATTGGGCAGTTCCATCGAGCACACCCCAAGGGAGAACTCAAAATAATCCATGTTTTACATCCAGAATCCAATAACGAGTACGAGCTTACAATACTTAGTCCATTTCATACAACAAGAGTTCTTAGAAATTATTTATTACAATACTAGAGTTCAGAGTGCGATAATTAAACAATGGAATGAAAATAAGCATCTAGCAGAAATGATACAAGAATCCATTTGTTCCCACTAGAAGAATCCTCAACACAAGAGCTACTCCTCAAGCTGAACCTGCAACAGGGGTAAAATAAACCCTAAGTACACAATATATTCGCAAGACTTACCCGACTAGTGGGAATAGTTTTCCGACTCTAAGGAATATGATAGGCAATATGAGTTTGTTGTTTTCTTTTGGTTTGCTAAAAGCATTACTAATAGTTCATCCTTACAGTCAAGTTTTATTAGTAGTCATGATTACTTCTATTTACACCAGAATTTGGAAGGAGGATCTCAGAAGCTTGAGAGCTCCCAAAATTATGTCAGCAAGGAATCGATTGTGTGCGGATCGAAACCAGCTGATTCGAATGCAGCACTAGAATCGGCTTTCTTCAAATAGCGTCAACAGATAACGATAGAGGCTATGATTGGCACTGGGACAAGATATGCTGGACTCTACAAAAAGGGAAAGATTAGAGTCCAAGTTATCTTAAATTAGGAATGTTTTCATTTTATGCTAAAGGTTGTAACAAATCGTGCTTGAGTAGGATTCATGTTTAGACTCTGGGTATAAATACCAAACCCCGGCTATTGTAAAAACAATCAATCAATCAAATACAAGTCAATTACATTTTTCGGCTAAGAATAGGTTGTCCTTGATGACCAAGAGCAGAGGAGCTAATATGACTGCCTTATGGACTTGTGCATAAATACAATGCAGTCTTTCTTTGGGAAGTTCAAACTAGATCAAGGCGTGTTACGTTGCAAAATGATTTATCAAGCCAAAGTCTACTAGAATTTTGTGATGGATGACTTTAAAGACTTGAGGTGCCTTCAGCTGCATGCTCTTGAAAAACACTGAAGCCAATAAACTAAGGATTGAAAGGTATTACGATTAAAAGGTCAAGATCAAGCAATTTTCTGAAGAAGACTTAGTCTGGAAAATAAAGTCACCGATCAAGTCAGGGAACAGTAGGTTCGGCGGAAGGTTAGCCAACTAGGAAGGACCTTATCGGATCAAATGTTTTGCACATGGTGATGCTTGTAGATACTGAGAAAAGAAAGAAATTTCGATAGAGCAATCAAATGGGAAATATTTGAAGGAATATTACCCTAGCATTTGGATTGATACTTAACAACCGATTTGCTCGGTCATCAGTTTTAGTAGCCGATACTAGAAGGGTATCGTTGCTAGCAAGAAAGTAAACCCGAAGGGGTGAAAGCCAGTACAATGCATATCGATTATGCCAACAGAGTGGTGCGTGTAATGTGGAATATGAAACAAAGGAGAAATCACTCAAGACAAAGAAATTGTTTGCTAAATACCACCTATTACAAGTTATGGGCCGAAAGACACTTTGCCTACTATATCATCGGCTAGGGTGTTGAAGGCCATAGAGTCGGCGGCGCTAAGGAAATCCTCAGTCAAACGCTCATGATCCCCAAGGTGCATCGCATCCGAAAAACCATGAGGAAGAAGCCAAAGATTGTGGCCAGAATGAGCCTATGCGGCAGCCAACACCGTGGTAGCACCATGACGGATGCCATGAAGAATGACCTCCCTGATGTGATTCGGGATGTCATACAGGCGAACTGTTGGGACGGCACCTATGGCGTTGACAAATCCTGCTACGTACTCCACAACTAGTTGAAGGCTCTCTAGTTGAGCGGACAAAATTGAAAAGTTTAAAAGGGAGATGATCAAAATCCTAAAGGTGAAGTTGAAAGGAAACAAAGGTTATGATATTTCACCCATTATTCTGGCCTCGGCTTTGGCCAATTTATCATCCACTAAATCAACCATGAGAGGTGATCGGCGTCGAGCCATGGTCAGGGTTGATTCTGCGATAGAAAGACATTCGGTAAGACTCTGGTCGTGGCTGTCAATGGTGGTGAGCAGGTCATCATTGCAGATCCACCGCCTCGAGTAGCAAGGAAGCTGGCAATAAGCTATTGACAAGGAAGGCCCCAGAGGCTGAACGGAGTCGGCCCTATGACCTGAGGCAGTGGGTGCATCACGGGCTGCACCCTCTCGATGATGAAGGCGCTGGTGCGATGTTACAAATCCATCGAGAGCGCCCTCAGCAGACCTCTTGCTGATTTCCATGATCGTTAGTTTATAGAAAAAATAGGGACTATATTGAGGATGCGAAGGGATTGAGATGAAGTGGATTGTTGTTTGACCTTTAGCCGTGGCCCGTATATATAGCCCGGGAAGGCAAAATCAGTTTCACCGGAGATATGAAATTGAAATCAGAGACGGAAACAGATCGACACAATAGGAATTCAGGGGACGGATAACGGAAAGGTAACAGATTTGAACTTATTACTTCCCCAAGTTATGAAGCATCATGGGATGGATACAAAGAGTTTACATGGATCAAAGATCAACCCACCAAGGCTTCTTTTGGATTAAAGGAAGTCCGAATCCCCATAAGGCCAAGGATCATCATAAACCAAGTCACATTGGCCCATTAATAAGATTATGCCAAAGAAAGGGAAAGGCTGCCTGACTAGCAGATACCCATAGGTTTCTTGGTGACTGGGGAAACCGCTGGAAAGAAGCTTGCGGTTCTCCCAGTAGGCATTTGATGGAACGAACAAGGGAAAAGTGTCCACACATTCTAGTCCTTGCAAACACTAGAATAGCTCTGTGAGCATGGTGAGAAGAAGCAGGCATGTCACAAGACTTCTTCTAGCCACAGCAGCTGATCCTCTTGCTCGACAAGGTGCTAGAATGGGCGACACAATCACCCTATGCACAAGAATTCTTCTAACTGCTCAAGATCTTTAAAGAGATAGGCCATGGAGGGTCCAGCGGAGTTGGGAGCACTCGAAAAGATAGATGTAAGAAAAACATGGCTGAAGTGTTGAGTTGCTCTTGCCAGGGTTAGACGAGCATTTTATAGCTGGTCCGGGAAGATGAATCCAAATGCCTGTGAAACAGTGGTGCTCTTGCAGAATTTTGAGGCATAGGCTCGTGAATGGACGTAAGCGGTGACAAATGGTGGACCCCATATCAAGGTTCTCTACCCATGACTGTAGACCAATCAGGGATGCAGACAGGATAATTTCGGAATAAAATTACTTTTATCCCAAAATTGGGGGCATGTGTTTACACCTGAATTTGGAAGGAGGATCTCAGAAGCTCGAGAGCTCCCAAAATCATGTCAGCAAGGAATCAATTGCGTGCGGATCGGAACTAGCTGATTCGGATGTAGCACTAGAATCAGCTTTCTTCAAATAGCACCAGCAAATAACGACAGAGGCTATGATTGGCGCTGGGATGAGATATGCTGGACTCTACAAAAAGAGAAAGATTAGAGTTCAAGTTATCTTAAATTAGGAATGTTTTCATTTTATGCTAAAGGTTGCAACAAATTGTGCTTGAGTAGGATTAATATTTAGACTTTGGGTATAAATACCAAACCCCGGCTATTGTAAAAACAATCAATCAATCAAATACAAGTCAATTACTTTTTTTGGCTCCAGCCACCCCTTAGGAGTAGGAGTAGAGTAGATCTCGGCGAGTTCTTCAGTGAGTATGGCTACATCGATCCGATTGACCTCAACTTCTTGTCTGTAAGTACCGTCATGGTTTATACCTCTATTCGTATGGCTGCATCGATCCAGTCGACCCCCACTGCGACTCTGGTATAGGCTAGTTATCGACTCTTATCTAATTCAAGTATGGCCTGTGTGATTCTGCCTCATACCCCACTACTTGAATTAGATCAAGGCCAAGTTATCGGCTCTACCTTAGTATGACAGCCTTTGGTAGATTCATTAAGTTACCGATATTACTTATTGCTTTCATTGTTTATCTAATTATAGCAATATCACTCTACCTGATTGAGATTGATCTGGATCGGCCTTATATCTTATTTAACCCATCGTTTGCTAATCTAAAGTTGATCTAATCTACACCTTAAACGATGAGTTATGTTTTATTGGCTGTTTTACATCAATCTTAATCGTGCATAGCGTGCGGTTAAGGCATGTTCGATCTTGAGTGGATCTATTGGTTAGCGAGAACCATTTCATGGCCCGTTATCATGACCTGTGGGATTCTGCCTCTCACCCCACTGTTAGCACCGTGGAGTGGGGATCGTTAGTTGGTAGATCTATTCCTAAGAAGGCTTGACCTTAACTGTGCGCTATGCCTGAATCGGCTATTTAGCCGATATCGATCGCTTTCACGAATAGTTCACATTACGAGATCATTGAAGTAGAGATAAGTTGAAAGATATGTTAGCCCCATGATCTTATTATTGTATTACGGCCTGCATGATTCTGCCTTATGCCCCACTGATATTAGTAATAAGTTAGGGTCGTCGAGTCTATTGCTGTTTCTACGGCCTGCATGATTCTGCCTCATGCCCCACTGGTCATGGCGATGGATGAGATCTAACATGTTCACTAGATTTATCTTTATTAAATGGTTAAGTGGTGTTGAATTGTCTCTTTATACAAAAAGGAGTTCGGTTACTTGTAATCATTGGCTCAGCATAAATCGATCATCATTGATATCTTATTGTCATTGATTAATACTTGCTTAAATAATATTTATCCTGAATGATAACCGATTCTTCTTATACGACCCCATGAGCTTTAATCGATTTATTCTTATGAATACGCTAGAATTGACTATTTAGTCGATCTCCTCTCATATCGGCTCTCAGAGCCACACATTCGGGACTGTCTGGCAACACCAGTACGTTCTACCCTTAATTACTGATAAGCTTTCTCTCCTTGTCAATTGCAGGGTCAAATTGACTGGCATGTCTTGGGAGGATTGCGTAGGATCGACCACCCTTGTGCTAAAGCTAGACGGATTTGCTCCTTCGAGCAGACCCTTTCGGCTTGCTGCGTGTGTCCTCGGCACGGAGACAAAAATTCTATATCGACAACTTCATTAGCTAACCATTCTAGGTAAGCACATGTTCTACTTTTAAGCAAGGGTTAAGCAATCAGAACCATTTCACCATCTTTCACCTTCCTATTCTTACTATGGTGCTAGACCATAGCCAAGTCATACCATCTCATGGAAATGGTGATTCATGAACCAATGTATCCTAGCTGGGTACCCCAAAACACATGCCTCGTTTGTACTCTAGGCATAAACAAGACCAACCAATTCCACTCCTATCATGGGGTCCAGGTCCCGTCTAAACTTGGACTCTAAGCCTCCATACTTGAGACCCGGTCTCAGTATGGTGTTTAGACCTCCACTTTTCCCCACCTCCAATCAGTCGATCCAGAAAGAGCCGGAACCCACGATAAGAGCATAACAAGCCTTTCTGCTCCCATAAGCAAGTATGTGCTCAGGATAATAAGTCTATGACCTGACTACCATCCACGGCAACAGACGGTCCTTAATCGATATGAATAGGGAAAACATTGTAACCAAGCTAAGCCTCATTGGCCGTGGGACACAACCTATTACATCCACTAATATCCATGCCATATCGTTGTCCTGTCTCTATTTTTCCATTCGTCATTGTATCATGAGAGTAACTATAATAATCACCTATTGTGAGTAACAACACATTACTTACGCTACCAAAAACCTAAGCATAGTAACTACTTGAACCTATACTAGTAGGACTCATAGGATATCTATATCTATGCATGTGGTTTTTATAAAATTTCTGTAACGTAAATGCACACAACATGTATAAACAGTGATTATCAAAAATAAGGGTTATGCACCGGGCTTGTCTTGGGTAGGCACGGTGTTAGCTAAGTCAGTTAGTGGTGGCACCGGGACCTCCTCCTGCATGAGGATCTCCTTCTTGTACTCCTCGAACTCGTGATCGCCGATGGTCACGATCTTCGCTAACTCGTTCTCTACATGCATGCGATAATGATGCAACACTTAGCATTTATGTAACAGCAACTCTTAAGATAAGGATACGCATACTAAGCTACTAAGCTGGCTCTAATGACTAAGGTACTAAGCTAATTATCATCTTTACCAAGCAAAGTGTTGGGTTCAACTAACAAACACCTAGCTTTACAAACGAAGGATATATCTTTATTTCTACTAATGATTTAATGTATATTGAAACAAAGAGCTTTTAACTACCCTAATGCTTAATCTATTCTAAAGCTGCAAAAATTACAGTGAGCACACAATAATACAATGAAGCTACCATAAAAATTTTAAGACCAAAACTAACACCAATTTACTTTAAAAATTCCAACAATATTTAACCTAACAATATTAAGCACTCTCAAATGATTTAATAGCCCCTGGTATCAACTTGTATATATATGAACTAAATACACAAACCAATATAGCACAATTTTAGGAACCTAATAAAATTTTTTTACAATTGTTGGACACCTACATGATTTTATATGATTTACCAAATATTAGTTCAAAAAATAAATTAGAAAGCTATTTCTAATTCCTTATGGAAACGAAAAATGAATTCACCCGCGCGACCCACGCAAAGCAGCGTGCGCGCATGAGCACGTGGCGGCCCATAGGCGTAGCCCACGTGAGGCCGGCCTACAGCACGAGGCGGCCCGCGGCGGGGGAATCTCGCGCGCGTCGACGACTTTGAAAAAGAGACCTCGCACTTCTCCCGAATTGCAACTAAGTCCTGGCGCCACTATTCTGGTGAGCTAGAGCAGCTACAGACCTAATCGGTTAGTGCGTGAGCATCCGAAGGCTACCATGGATCAGGACAAGGTGACAGTTGGAGCAGAAGATGACAGAGGAAGGCTGGCCACATGTGGCCGAACCGTACGGTGGCGCACCACGGCGGCACAGTCACGTCAACGATGAAGGAGAGGTGGAAGCAGTTCGACTAAGGCACGCAAGGTGGAGAGGGAGTCAAAGTGATGCTAGTGATGCAGGTGAATTGGCTCAGGTGGGGCGATAGGAGAGCTGCCCACACCCACGCCAGGACATGGCCTTATCATCACGACGGTAGAAGAAACTCCAAATTAGATCTTGGTCATGCTCGCTTTAATGCTGGGTGGGGTCAAGCAGCGAGAGGATGTGATGGTGAAGCCATGGATGCGACAAATTGAATAGAGGTGATCGTTCGTAGGGCAATTGATGACGTGGCTTGGCGGCAGCAGTGGAGGGAGGAAAAGAGAAAGAGAGAGACGTAGCGTGGCAGGTGGCTCGACTCGTCCTCACCTTGGCGAGACGCCATCGGCGAGCTCATGGAGACCCACGCATAGGTGCTAGCAGACAGGTGCACACATTTCTGACCGATGTGGCCCACATAGCCATAGTGTCTTAAATGACAAGGCAACGATGAGCTCGGCCATGTGCGTGTGGTAGTGGTGGCCTTGAACTGGGCTGACAGCGGCGTAGAGAGTACAATAGACAGGCACAGATGTGATGACGATGTGACGACAGCGGTAGCATCGCGGCATGAGGCGAGTTAGCAGTGCGGCGAGGCAGTAGTGGGCGAACACGATGGCGAGGTGATAGCAGCCCTGCACAGCGTGGCTAGCGGTAGCTGAGCCATAGCTAGGCCAGAGGTGGCCATGGCCAGCCATGCGCAGCAGTGTGCGCACATGCTACCAACACGGCGACGCCGAGCGCTCGAGCGCGGTGATCGCGCCCACGCAGCCAACCAGCGCAAAACCATGTCGTGCATGAATTTTAAAGCGACCATATAACTTAACGGTTGCTTTGGGACCTAAACCATCTTCACCATGCTTAAGATGGCACATGAGACTACCAAATCGAGCTATAACACTACACCACCCCTTAACTCAATCTCTCAAAATAAATTACTAAACATAGTAATGTCTAGCTGTTAACAAACTTGGAAATTTTCTAAATTTTGAGCTGAATTTGATTTCAATTTGTGATTTCTAAGCTAGTGGAAATATTAGCTAGTAATATCATTTTTCGACAGCAAGTATTTCACTGTCATCTACAAAGTTTGTACTTCAAACTTTATTTACGCGTCACATATATGTTCTATAGCATTTCTATTCAATAAAAATTAATTTTAAACTATACTTGATATACATGAACATATTGAATCAACTTTCGTTTAACATTTTTATTAGTCATTTTAAGTTACAAGAAATTTATCTACATATTCTATCACATGCATTAACATATAAACATGATGCTCATAACATGTTTTAGTAAATGATTTAGGGTGTAACACCGAGGGTGTTACAGTCGTTGTCTCGCTACTTGGTCACCTAAAAATTCCTCAATTTTTAGACATCTACAATTTAGAAAAGCATGGTTTTAATGTAGTAGATTGTTTTGTACTAACAGAAAAATTGGATTCTAGCACTCAACTAAGTCCTTTCAAATGGGAACATAAAGAGTAAGTTGCTGGACCGACGACCCATAGCAACCCCATTAAGTTTACGTCTAACTTTACAATCAGTAGTTGTGTAAAGTAAGACCAAGGGTGGCTTGCATGCGAATCACAAGATATGCCAAACAAAATGGCTAAAGTTTGGCATTAAGATGTATTTTTGCATGTTGGCGTAGGAGATTGCAAAGTTTCAAAAAACAAAAGTACACAACCATTGCATTTGAAACAAGCACATGATTTAAAATTTATGACAAGTCTTAGGCATGACACGAATAAGTAATTGTTGACATCAAAATTTGGTAAGCTTACCCTGAAAAGGAAGAGATCGGCCGATGATTTCAAAAACAAGGTCTCCTAATTAATGGATATTTAGGAGCCGGCTAGGAAATACTATTTAATATCTTTTTAGGAGAAGCCTGACGTTCAAGACCTCTTCGAAGTAAAGACAAGGGAAAAGTGAGGAAAGCCAGAAGATCACTGAAAATGAAGGCGTCATGATGGGAGAAATTTATATTCAGCCACGTGTGCTTTCAGCTTGGGAATGGTGTGATACATTGGAAGGAAAATATGATGGAAATATTCATTACCCAACAAGATTAGCATCAAGGCCGAAATATTTTATTATTCAAGCATTATGTATACTTGCTGGTTTCATGCGCTCGAGATACACCAAGCTGTGCAATAAATCGGTTTTGTACAGGCCAGCTTGGGAATGAGTCCAACATATTCATCAATTAAAAAGGGAAGTCCAAGCCTAAAAGAAAAGGAAAAATCATTTGATTGCTAATCGGAGAAAGTACGAAGCAAGCCAAACAAGTCCGAGAGTCTAGGTGCTACCCAATTGCTTACTCACGTGAGGAGGAAAGAAGGCAAATCAATTATGGTTAATTATTGCTTGGGCTTGTGTTGACGTAGCTGCCAATGAGACGGAAATCCAATAGATTGATGTGCATGCACGTAGAGTCATTGTATCTTAATACTTTTATTTATTTTAGACATATCTTGTTAGAAAAGTCCCTTCAGGACTCTTATCAGCCAAGGGTATAAATATTGAACCCTGGCTATTGTAATAGACATCCACACATCAATCAAAATCAGTCTTTACTTTTTCGGCTTCATGCCAACCCTTAGGGGTAGAAGTAATGTAGCTTTTCGGCGAGTTCTTCAGCAAATAGGGCTACATTGACTGATCCGCGCAAGGGTATATCTCCCCCTTGATCCGCGCAAGGATCAAGTGCTCTCTACGGGTTGATTCTTCGACACTCCGTCGCGATGAATCACCCACAACCGCTCACAACTTGAGTTGGGTCATCCACAAGCTCTTCGGATGATCACCAAGCTCCCAATCACCACCAAGCCATCTAGGTGATGGCGATCACCAAGAGTAACAAGCACGAACTCTCACTTGACCATGATAAGCCTAATGAGAAGGTGGATGCACACTTTGCTACTCTTGATCTTCACTAATGAGGGCTCTCTTTGGGATTCTCAAATCTCAATCACCTCACTAGGATCTTGCTCTTCTTGGCACTCTCTAAGGTGTTTCTCAGCTGTTGGAATGAGCAAAAGTACCTCGACACACAAGCAGAGGTTGTATTTATAACACCGGCTAAAAAATGAACCGTTATGTGCCTCTGCAGGGTGACCAGACGCTCTGGTCATGTTGACCGGATGCTCCGGTCAGTATACCCCGAGCTCCAGTGGTTAAAAGTTGACCAGACGCTGGTAGCGTCCGATCAACACTAACCGGACATGTCCAGTCACATTTTCCCCTCACTAGAACCTTACTGATGTCGACCAGACGCTGGACCTCTAGACTCCGGTCACTTGCTGAGCAGCGTCCGGTCAGTAACTAGAACCTGATCAGCTAAAAGCTCTAGTTTGGTTTTGGTGAATTGATGAAACCCTAAGTGCTAACCTAGTTTATCAAGTGATCATGAGATAGGTAGCACACTCTAAGTGATGAAGCAAATGAAGATCATAGCATGATGATAATGATACCATGATGATGATCAAGTGCTTGAACTTGGAAAGAAGAAAGAGAAAAACAAAAAGCTCAAGGCAAAGGTATAAACCATAGGAGCTATTTTGTTTTGGTGATCAAGACACTTAGAGAGTGTGATCACATTTAGGTTTGATAGCCATACTATTAAGAGGGGTGAAACTCATATCGGAATGCGGTTATCAAAGTGCCACTAGATGCTCTAACTCTTTGCATATGCATTTAGGATCTAGTGGAGTGCTAACACCCTTGAAAATGTTTGTGAAAATATGCTAACACATGTGCACAAGGTGATACACTTGGTGGTTGGCACATTTGATCAAGGGTGAAGAAGTTTGAGGTGAAATGGAGTTGGTCGCAATGATGCTGGCATCGGTCAACTGACCGAACGCTGGGTCACTCTGTGATCGGACACTGAAGGGCTACGTCCGGTCATGTTGTCCATCGGCATAGTGATCAGGGTTAAGCACCGGACGCTGGGCTGTGTCCGGTCCTTCATGATCGGACATGTCCGGTCAGCAAAAACTCGTTTTGGACCCATACTGTAAATGACCGGATGCTGAGGGTCCAGCGTCCGGTCAGCTCTGTTAGAGCATCCAGTCAACATTTTGACCGTTGTGATCAAACGATCACTGTTGAACGCAGGGGACATGTGGCCACCATCGGGCGATCGGACGCTGAGGAGCAGCGTCCGGTCAGTTGGTGCATTGCTTGAGTGATTGCATCTAGAGGCACTTGGTGTTCGTGTTTTGCTGCAGATTTCGCTTGTTACTCTTGGTGGTTGCCGCCACCTAGACGGCTTGGTGCAGCAAGGATCATCGAGCGGAGGTTGGTGATTGTCTTCGGCTCCGATCGTGGTGATTGTGAGGGGTTCTTGACCTTTCCCGGTGGAGCACCAAAAGGTACTCTAGTGGATTGCTCGTGGCTTGTGTGATGCTCATCTTGTGTTGGTTGTGCAGCACCCTATTGAGGGTTTGGCATGTGAAGCCAATTAGCGCGTGAACCTCCAAGTGAGTGAATCGCCACAACAAGGACTAGCTTGCCGGCAAGCAAGTGAACCTTGGTAAAAATCATTGTGTTCATCATTGATTCCGAGGTGATTGGTCTTCATTGTTATTCATCCTTGTGATTGATTGGTTCCTTCATCTACACGGCAGTATAACCTTCTTGTTCACTCTCTTTACATTATCGCAAACTAGTTGACAAGCTCTTTAGTGTAACTAGTTGTGAGAGCTTGCTTGCTTGATTGGTGTGGCTCTTTAGTTAGCCTTTGAGAGCACACTAACATAGAGTAGTGTCATACCTCTTGTGTGAATCGACACTATCAAACTAGAATTGTGGTAGGTGGCTTGCATTTTGAGTAGGCTAGCGCAACACTTGCTTCGCCTCATAATTGTCTAACTATTTTGTTAAGTGTTGTTGTAGAAATTTTATTAGGCTATTCACCCCCCTCTAGCCATTAGGACCTTTCAAGTGGTATTAGAGCCGAGGTCACCATTATTTGAGGCTTAACAACCTTCGGTGTTAAAATGGCTCAAATCAACAACACCAAGAAGCCGCCCCAATTTGATGGCTCCAACTATCCCTATTGGAAGGCTAAGATAACAACTTATATCAAGTCAATCAATAGGAAGGTTTGGAAGGTGGTAGAAACAAAAATTGAGATTGAAGATCCGGAGAATCCCACCGCGGCCGAAGAAGTACTTCTCCAAAACAATGATATTGCTCTAAGTGCTATTCATGATGCAATTGATGAAAGAACATTTGAGCAAGTCAAAAATATTGAGATGGCTCATGAGGCATGGAAGAAGTTGGAAGAGTCATTTGAGGGCACTCAAGCCGTGAAGGGTGCAAAGGCTTACATTCTCAAAGAAAAGTTTGCAAGCTTCAAAATGAAGGATGATGAGAGTGTGCCAGAGATGTTCCATAGGCTTCAAGTGCTTATCAATGATCTCAAAGCACTTGGAGAAGAAGTGAAGGATAAGGACTTCTCCCACAAGTTATTGAGATGCTTACCTTCAAGATTTGGTACATTGGTCACCATTATAGTAAGAAGTGGTTTGGATACCATGACACCAAACCAAGTATTGGGAGATATAATGACCAATGATACTTATAGAGATAATGATGAGAAGGAAGAAAAGAAGGAGAAGAAAGATGAGAAGAAGGATGAGAAGAAGAGCGTGGCATTCAAAGCCACATCATCCAAGGGCAAAGCAAAGCAAGAAACATCAAGTGAAGAAGATGAATCTTGGGATGATGATGATGATGAGAAGATGGCTCTCTTTGTCAAAAGATTTGGCAAGTTCATGGTGAATAAGGGCTACCATACAAGAAGAAAGAAATCTTCATTCAAGAACAAAGAAGAGTCAAGAAGGTGCTTCAAGTGTGGAAGCAAAGATTGCTTAATGTCCATACAATAGTGATAATGATGATGACAACAAGAAGAACAAGAAGAAGGACAAGAAGGAAAAGAAAGAGAAGAAGGACAAGATGGCCTTCAAGAAGAAGAAGGGTGGTTCATATGTAGTCACTTGGGATAGTGATGCTTCCTCAAGTGATGATGATGATGATAGTGATGATAACAAGACCACCAAGAAGAAGGTTCTTGCAAGCATTGCCATCAATGAGAAGCCTTCTCTCTTCAAATCTTCATCATGCTTCATGGCTAAGGCCACTAAGGTACAATCTTGTGATGATGAAAGTGATGAAGAACATGTTGATGATAATAAACATGAAAATGAAAATGATAGTGATGATGATGAACCTACTAAGGATGAATTAATTGACATGCTAGAAGATGCTAGAGAACACTTTGATATCAAGAGAAGGGAATGCAAAAGCTTGCGTAAGGAACTAAAAGTCCTTAAGCAAGCCTTTGATGAGCTCAATGCATCTCATGAGAAGCTAGAGGAAGCCTATGAGAAGCTTGGCAAAGCTCACAAAAAGCTTGAAAAGGCTCATTCATCTTTGCTTGATGAGCAAAATAAAAAGAAGCATGTTGAAACTTGCAATGTAGGTTTAACTTGTGATATAATTGATGAATCACTATCTATGCCTATCATTGTTGCTACTACTAACCCTTCTTGTAGCACTTCTACTTCCACCTCAGCTAGTAGTGATGGTCTCACTTGTGATGCCTCACTAGTGGTTGAGAATGAGAACCTCAAGAAGGAGGTCACTAAGCTCACTCACACCTTAGCTAAGGCTTATGGTGGTGAGGACCGCTTGCTTATGTGCTTGGGTATCCAAAGAGCTTCTCTCTACAAAGAGGATTGGGCTATACCCCCAAGAAAGGCAAAGCGGCCTTTGCTCCTCACAAGACTAGTTTTATAAAGAACAATGGTTGGTTTTGCACTAGTTGCAAGCAAGTTGGTCATAAAGAGCAAGAATGCAAAAACAAGAGCAAAAATACTAATGTATCCTCCATTAAGCTTGATTCATGCTATATGCTCACGAGGGGTACAAATGGTGTAAAGGCTAAGTTCATTGGTAAACCATGGATGGACTCAAAGAAGAAAGCCATTTGGGTACCAAAGAGCCTAGTGACTAACCTTCAAGGACTCAAGAAAGTTTGGGTACCTAAAAAGAATTGATCTTCTTTTGTAGGTCAATTACAAAGCCGGAGGAAGGCATTGGGTTCTTGATAATGGGTGCACTCAACACATGACCGGTGATGCAAGAATGTTCAACTCAATCAACACTAATGGCAATGATGGTTATGATAGTATCACATTTGGTGACAATGGCAAAGGCAAGGTCAAAGGGCTTGGTAAGATTGCAATATCAAATGACATGAGCATATCCAATGTGTTGCTAGTAGAGAGCTTGAACTTTAATTTGCTATCTGTGGCTTAATTGTGTGATCTTGGATTCAAATGCATATTTGGGGTAGATAATGTAGAGATCATAAGTGTAGATGTCTCTAATTTGATCTTCAAAGGCTTTAGATATGAGAATCTATACTTGGTTGATTTCAATGCTAGTGAAGCTAGATTATCTACATGCTTGTTCACTAAGTCTACCATGGGTTGGTTATGGCATAGAAGGCTTGGTCATGTTGGAATGAAATAATTGAATAGATTGATTAAGCATGACTTAGTTAAAGGCTTGAAAGATGTTGTGTTTGAAAAGGATAAGCTTTGTGGCTCTTGTCAAGCCAGCAAACAAGTTGGAAACACACATCCTAAGAAAAGCATGGTGAGCACTAGTAAAGCATTTGAGTTATTACACATAGATTTGTTTGGGCCAACACAATACACTAGTATCAATGGTAATAAATATGGCTTTGTGATAGTGGATTACTACACTAGATACACATGGGTATTCTTTCTAGTGGACAAAAGTGATGTGTTTGCAACATTCAAATCATTTGTCAAGGGCATTCACAATGAATTTAAAACAACCATCAAGAGAGTTAGAAGTGACAATGGTAGTGAGTTCAAAAACACTAGAATTGATGAGTTATGTGATGAATTTGGAATTAGACATCAATTCTCGGCCAAGTACACTCCTCAATCAAATGGCCTTGTTGAGAGGAAGAATAGAACACTTATTGATATGGCAAGGTCTATGCTTAGTGAGTACAATGTGAGTCAATCATTTTGGGCCGAAGCTATCAACACGGCTTGCTATTGTAGCAACTGCCTCTATTGTCACCGATTGAAAGAGAAGACACCATATGAGCTCTTGAATGGTAGAAAGCCCAACATTGCATATTTTTGGGTCTTTGGCTGCAAATGCTATATCTTGAAGAAAGGCACAAGATTGGGCAAGTTTGACAAGAAATGTGATGAAGGATTCCTACTTGGCTATTCCACCACAAGCAAAGCATATAGAGTTTGGAATTTGGATAATGGTACTCTTGAGGAATTTCATGAGGTTGAATTTGATGAAACCAAGGGTTCACAAGTAGAGAATGAGAACTTAGAAGATGTTAGAGGCATTCAACTTTCAAATGCCATGAAGAACATGGATATTGGTAAATGGAGGCCTAGGCAAGTGAATGATGATGAAGAAGATGATCAAGTGCAAGTGCTCTCCAACTCAAATATACAAGATGATACAAATCAAGTTAGTGCAAGTGGATCTCATGACAATGAACAAGATCAAGTGGCTAGTACATCATCTCAACCCAATGATCAAGCAAGTGCAAGCAATCAAGTTCCAATCCTCCAACCAACCAATGTTGCAAGGGATCATCCTTTGGACACTATCATTGGTGATATTTCAAGAGGTGTACAAACAAGATCAAGATTGGCATCATTTTGTGAACACTTCTCATTTGTGTCATCCATTGAACCAAAGAAGATAGATGAAGCTTTGAAGGATGTTGATTGGGTGACTGCTATGCATGAAGAATTGATTAACTTCACAAGAAATCAAGTATGGGAGTTGGTAGAAAGACCAAAGGGACATAATGTGATTGGAACCAAATGGGTCTTTAGAAACAAGCAAGATCAAGATGGGATAGTAGTAAGGAATAAAGCAATATTGGTAGCACAAGGATATACACAAGTTGAAGGTGTTGACTTTGGAGAAACATATGCCCCAATTGCTAGATTGGAAGCAATAAGAATCTTGCTGGCCTATGCTTGTGCTCAGAACATCAAGCTCTATCAAATGGATGTCAAGAGTGCATTTCTCAATGGTTACATAAATGAAGAAGTATATGTTGAGCAACCTTCCAGTTTTGAAGATGATAAGAAGCCCAACCATGTGTACAAGTTGAAGAAGATATTGTATGGCTTGAAGCAAGCACCTAGAGCATGGTATGAGAGATTGAGGGACTTCCTCCTCTCTAAAGGGTTCACAATGGGCAAGGTTGACACCACTCTATTCATCAAGAAGATTGGAAAAGATCTATTTTTTTGCAAATCTATGTAGATGACATCATATTTGGATCAACAAATCAAGAATTTTGTGATAAGTTTGGAAAGATGATGGCTAATGAGTTTGAAATGTCCATGATTGGAGAATTGAGTTACTTCCTTGGTCTTCAAATCAAGCAATTAAAGAATGGTATATTTGTGAGTCAAGGCAAGTACATCAAGGACATGATCAAGAAGTTTGGCATGATTGATAGCAAAGTCATTAGCACACCAATGGGAACCATTGGCAACTTGGATGGTGATGCAAGTGGAAACATGGTAGATCAAAAATTGTATCGGTCTATGATTGGAAGCCTACTCTATGTGACCGCATCAAGGCTAGATGTCATGTTTAGTGTATGCATGTGTGCAAGATTTCAAGCCTCACCAAGGGAAATTCATTTGAAGGCTATAAAGAGAATATTGAGGTACTTGAAGCATACACCAAATATTGGTTTGTGGTATCCCAAAGGAGCAAAGTTTGAGCTAGTTGGTTACTCTGACTCAGATTATGCGGGATGCAAGGTTGAAAGAAATAACACATTGGGCACATGTCAATTGTTGGGAAGATCACTTGTTTCATGGTCATCAAAGAAGCAAAATAGTGTTGCATTATCAACCGCCGAAGCCGAATACATATCCGCTGGTAGTTGTTGTGCACAAGTACTTTGGATGAAGGCCACTTTGAGTGACTTTGGAATCAAGTTCAAGAAAGTGCCATTGCTATGTGACAATGAGAGTACAATCAAATTGACAAATAATCCGGTTCAACATGCAAGAACAAATCACATTGATGTCCACCACCATTTCATAAGAGATCATCAACAAAAAGGGGACATTTATATTAAGAGTGTAGGCACCGAAGATCAGCTTGCCGATATATTCACCAAGCCATTGGATGAGAAAAGGTTTTGCAAGCTAAGGAATGAATTGAACATATTGGATTTCTCAAATATGTGTTGATGCACCCCCACTCATATGACATGCCTCTCCTTCGAGCAATCCAAGGTAAAAGTTGATTGGCATGGCATACATCCTTGCTAAGGACATGTTTAGTGCATCTAGTCATATTTTCAATCTTATTAGGACCTTTCAAGTGGTTCTGTTTTATTAGGCTCATTCATGAAAATCAAATGATTTCGATGTCTATATGGTATCACTATTGCTTCTATACTTGACTTGATCTAGTGATGGCATATGACATGTTTATGGGCTTGTAAACCTAGTGTTTAATCTAGAAAATGAACTATAAGTGTTTAACTCAACATGGTACAAGATAACCCTTATTTAGAAGTGTGAAGAAGCTTGTCCTTGGATCAAACCAAGTTAAATATCTTTGGCAAATAATCTAGATTGGACCAAATTTGGGAAAATGATCCTCACCCCATTGATTAACATTGATAATCTCGACCCTACAAGTAATGCTATCTATATTTAGAACCTTTGTGGTCATTGATGATAAAGGGGGAGAGATATGACAAAGGAAAAGGATCAATTAAAATTTTGAACACACAAGTAGGGGGAGCAAGCTCATGAACTTGTATGGTGCATTTGAATGTGCATTTCATATGTTTGCTTGCATAGCACAAGTATTAACTTTAAACATCCATGCTTGTGTGATGTATGTTAGTTGTAAGATTGAATGATGAAATGAAATCACTAGATAACTTTCATTTCAAGTATTGTTTCCAAGTGGTATTGAGCTAACCATGGTGCTAAGGATGGTATATTGGTGCACTTTGATTGGTATCATGCTTCAAAGGTCCATCCTTTATACGTTAGCATCATTTGGTAGACGTTGTCTCCTATATTTCCCATCTAAGCATATGTGCAAGCTACAATCCAAACTCTTATCACATATGTAGGGGAGCAATTGCTACCATTTGGGGTTCATGAAACTTGTCCATAACTTTTTACACATGGTAAATATGTTTGGGCAAGCAACATGGATTCAATTGAATTTCAATTCATATCTTTGTGAAAGGGTTGTCATCAATTACCAAAAAGGGGGAGATTGAAAGCTCTAGTTTAGTTTTGGTGAATTGATGAAACCCTAAGTGCTAACCTAGTTTATCAAGTGATTATGAGATAGGTAGCATACTCCAAGTGATGAAGCAAATGAAGATCATAGCATGATGATGATGATACCATGATGATGATCAAGTGCTTGAACTTGGAAAGAAGAAAGAGAAAAATAAAAATCTCAAGGCAAAGGTATAAACCATAGGAGCTATTTTATTTTGGTGATCAAGACACTTAGAGAGTGTGATCGCATTTAGGTTTGATAGCCATACTATTAAGAGGGGTGAAACTCATATCAGAATGCGGTTATCAAAGTGCCACTAGATGCTCTAACTCTTTGCATATGCATTTAGGATCTAGTGGAGTGCTAACACCCTTGAAAATGTTTGTCAAAATATGCTAACACTTATGCACAAGGTGATACACTTGGTGGTTGGCACATTTGAGCAAGGGTGAAGAAGTTTAAGGTAAAATGGAGTTGGTCGCAATGACGCTGGCGTCGGTCAACTGACCGAACGCTGGGTCACTCTGCGACTAGACGCTGAAGGGCTATGTCCTGTCATGTTGTCCGTCGACACAGTGATCAGGGTTAAGCATCGAATGCTGGGCTGTGTTCGGTCCTTCATGATCGGACGTGTCCGGTCGGCAAAAACTCATTTTGGACCCTTACTGTAAATGACCGGACGCTGAGGGTCCAGCGTCCGGTCAGCTCTATCGGTGACGTCCAGTCAACATTTTGACTGTTGTGATCAAACGATCACTGTTGAACACAGGGGACATGTGGCCACCATCGGGCGACCGGACGCTGAGGAGCAGCGTCCGGTCAGTTGGACCGGAGCGTCCGGTCAACCCGTGTCATGCCTAGTGAAGGGGTATAATGGCTCTATTTTGTGGGGGCTTCTATTTAAGCCCCATGGCCGGCTATGGCTCATATCTTTGGCCATTTTCATTGACATAGAAATCTTGTGAGCTTAGCCAAAGCCCTCCCACTCATCTCCATCATTGATTCATCATCATAGTGAGATTGGGAGAGAATCCAAGTGCATTGCTTGAGTGATTGCATCTAGAGGCACTTGGTGTTCGTGTTTCACTATGGATTTCGCTTGTTACTCTTGGTGGTTGCCGCCACCTAGATGGCTTGGTGCAGCAAGGATCGTCGAGCGGAGGTTGGTGATTGTCTTCGACTCCGATCGTGGTTATTGTGATGGGTTCTTGACCTTTCCCCGGTGGAGCGCCAAAAGGTACTCTAGTGGATTGCTCGTGGCTTGTGTGATGCTCATCTTGTGTTGGTTGTGCGGCACCCTATTGAGGGTTTGGCGTGTGAAGCCAATTAGCGCATGAACCTCCAAATGAGTGAATCGCCACAACGAGGACTAGCTTGCCGGCAAGCAAGTGAACCTCGGTAAAAATCATTGTGTTCATCATTGATTCCGAGGTGATTGGTCTTCATTGTTATTCATCCTTGTGATTGATTGGTTCCTTCATATACACGGTGGTATAACCTTCTTGATCACTCTCTTTACATTATTGCAAACTAGTTGACAAGCTCTTTAGTGTAACTAGTTGTGAGAGCTTGCTTGCTTGATTGGTGTGGCTCTTTAGTTAGCCTTTGAGAGCACACTAACATAGAGTAGTGTCATACCTCTTGTGTGAATTGACACTATCAAACTAGAATTGTGGTAGGTGGCTTGCATTTTGAGTAGGCTAGCGCAACACTTGCTTCGCCTCATAATTGTCTAACTATTTTGTTAAGTGTTGTTGTAGAAATTTTATTAGGCTATTCACCCCCCTCTAGCCATTAGGACCTTTTATCAGCGTCCGGTCAGCATTGACCAGATGTGTTCGATTAGGATTCTCCCTGTCTAGGACCTTACTGGAGTCGACCAGACGCTGGCCCTCAGCGTCCGATGACATAACCTCGCAACATCCGGTCACTTCCAAACACTTTCACCTTGGTCAAATGAACTGACCAGACTCTGAGTCAGTGTCTGGTCACACCGGAGCCTGCGTCCGGTCAGTATTTGACCCTCCATTCACTTCCAACTCTTGAACATATGTGAATGAAGTTTGCTCCAATGGATCATAGGGCTATTGTGGAGCTATCTAGTGCTAGTTTTAACAAGTGTGCACCACACCGAACTCACTAGTCTCACCTAGGTCAAGCTACCCGTTCATACCCCCCTTAATAGTATGGCCAAAGGAAAAACAAAGTCCTAAACTACTCTAAGTGTCTCTCCAACTCCAATTGACACTTAGAACTAGTCCATCCTTAACCTTGTCGTCCATCCTTTGAAAACCAAAACGATTTCCATCATAGGGGCATGACAACCTTGACTGCCCAATCGATCTCCATTACTGTGACCTAACTTAATTGTTTCTGCAAAACACACGTTAGTCACAGTAATCACGTATTGTCATTAATCACCAAAACCTAACTAGGGGCCTAGATGCTTTCAATCTCCCCCTTTTTGGTGATTGATGATAATACTACCTCGAGAGTGTGAAAGAGATGAGGTTTTTAACATGCTTGGTTCATATAAGCTTTTGGCAATAAGAACAAAAGTGTTAGACAAGCTTATATGACCCAAGCCAACATGATGTACTCAAAAGATATGAAATAAGCATGAGTACAAGTAATAAAGCTCATTTGCATCGGAGTAAAATGCAAAAGCAAAGGCAAATGAGCAAAACATAAGTGATATGACATATAAAGAATTCAAAGTAGAGAGCACACATGTCATATATCACGATCACGTAGATATCACTATCACATAAATATAGTAGTAAACATGAATGCATAATGTATCACACACACAAATGCATAATAGTGTAAATCACATATAAAAACTCCAAATGTAAAAGATAAACTAATATAATAACTAAGCTCCCCCTAAGCCTAACATACTCGAACCCTCTCCCCCTTTGGCGTCAAACACCAAAACCTAAGGGTCGGTCGATGGGGCTGCAG
Organism: Miscanthus floridulus; assembly: GCF_019320115.1. NCBI lineage: Eukaryota > Viridiplantae > Streptophyta > Magnoliopsida > Poales > Poaceae > Miscanthus > Miscanthus floridulus. The sequence goes on from NC_089590.1 coordinate 43,521,746, forward strand.
CGGACAAGCCGGGCGCTGAGGTACGAGGAGCAAGGTGGAACTGGGTGCCATCATTATTTGATCCTAAGCTCTGGGTTGTCTAACCCTCTGTAGCTGGTAGTGATGCTGAAGCAGTCTGGGTCGAATCAGGAACTGGTGCTATTGCAGGCTAGGCTGGTATAACTAAAGCAGCCAACTCTGATGATGCCACTGAGGAGGGGAGCGTCTCTATCATTGTTGTGATAGGTGCAGCCGTAGAAGGACCTAGAGCATGTAGGTATGGAGGAGTGGGCTGCCCTATCAACTCACTGAAGGAGGCTCCAAGACTCCTAGAGAATGAAGTGTCTTGCTCAAGCAGCGACGACGTCTGTGTCGGTGTGAAGCCCGTCTGGAGTGGTGTGAACTATGGGGCTATCATTGGCAAAGCGAACCACTAGGACACCTGCTTTGTTGATGAAGCATACTGTGCTGGTGGCTATCCCTAACTTTGAAGTCCACTAGGCTGTAACACTAGAGTCATCGAAGTGGTGACAGGTTGACCAAGCTGGGGTGAAGCCGGTGGCGGTGGGGCCCCAATCGCTATCACTACATGCTGCATGAATCCGAGAAGCTACTATTGCATGAGGATCTGCTACTGATGCATAGCCTACTGCTGCTATTGTAGAGCCTATGTCTATTGCTGAATAACTAGCTGCTAGCGCTGGAACTTGTCCTGCCGAGTCTAGAACTGAGCAAGTGTAGCAACTGTCTCCTGAGCCTATCTAGCCTGGTCCTGCCTCATCCGCTCAAGTATAGCAAGAAGAGCAGGGTCAGTCTACAAGACAGGTGGTGCTGAACTGGAGCTACCGGCCTTAGCATCATGTCATCGTGGAGGCATCTATGGAATGGGCTGGTAGTCATCATCAGAACTATCACTGGGCTCGCTAGTGACCAACCCCTCCTGCTGAGCAAGCTACTCCACCTCTGTGGCTGCAATACCCCTAATAATATCGTCCTACTAGGCTATAGTCTCTGGCACCTCTAGAGGATAGTGTGGCTGGCTAGGTTCCTATGGTGGATCATCTGAGTTAGGTTATAAGCTAGGAACTCTATTGTGGCACCACTATACTCAAGAATCATCTCAGGCGACCTAACTGTAACTGCTCTATGGATAAGGAATGTGACCCAGTGAGCATAGGGTAGCTGCCTATGACCTCTGAAGCCCTCAGCTATAGTGTCCTCCATCTCTGATAGAAGAAGATCCTAGATATCAAAAATTATCTACGGCATAAGAGAGTTGAGAAGCCATAGCTGAATCTGAGTCAATCCCTCTCTGTATCCCATCCTCGGAAGTAAAGTCCTCCTCATAATAGCCTCAATCACGCGAGCGGTGGGCGTGAGATCACTAGGGTTCCTCCTCGACCCCTCGCAAAGGGCTCTATGAAACAGTGATGAACCAAGTCCGTAGGAGGTACCATACCACCATAAGGGCGTCTGGGGGGTGTGGTTTGTCCATAGCATACCTCATGGAGCCTGACTGGCTGCTCTTGAAACCTAAGAATCTTCCTGACCCTAGTGCTCGTCAACCGATAGTCTCTGCCTCTGAATGCAAAGTGTATAAACCTATGGTGGGGGTCAATCTAGAGAGATGCATAGACCTGACGAACCCAAGAAGGAACATATAATCCAGTTCGTCCAATCAAATCTATCAGTCCCGGCAGATATGCAAGGTAGGGGCGAATGTGCTCTCCAGCTACTGCAACAATAGACTCTATGTTGCACACTCTCTGTGGTCTGAAGACTGCTCCACTATTTAGATAGGCATTATAGAAATCCTCCTACAGGGGTATATAGAATCCCTCTGATGCTCTCTCATCCCTTCTGGGTGGAAACCACACCTCAAAGTCCACGAACCTCAGCTGCTACACCTACTTGTCCGTGGCAGCCCTCAGGTCAAGATGAGTCACTGGAGGCGGACCCTGTGGTCGAGGCGGTGGGTGAGAACCCCTACACTAAGTGTCTAGCCTCGGTGTAACTGGGACATGAGTATGACCAAAGCGGCGTAACTGTGGCTATGGTGCCTGCTCTGTCTCCTTGGCCTGCTAGCCTTGCTCACCCTTTTGAGACTATGCTGGCTATGGCTCCTGAGTCTGCTGAGCTGGCTAAGGCTCCTGAGTCTGCTGTGTGGGCTGAGGCTGCTGCTGTGGCTCCCCCTAAGGCTGAACCTCATCAATGGCAACACGCCGTCTGCCCAATCATGAGAGTCCTAGCTAGACCACTATGAAGGCGCTCAACTCGCTGAAGTGAAGCCATCGCTTCTTGTCGGATACCATAAAATGGGGTACCCCGAGCATACACCAAAAGAGGCACTAAAGTCCCATCAATGGCAGAGTTAGAGGGTAAGCCACAGGCTCCTAACCAGCCCTGTCCGAGCCCACTCGGCTCTCCACATCGCCTCAGGCCTCTCACGGGAGGCCTCGACATCCTGACACAATTTCCGCCTCGCGCGAGGCCTCTCACAGACGGTCTCGGCAAGGAGACCAATCTCCATTTCGCATGAGGCCTTATTCTCCGTATCGCTCGAGGCCAGCTTATCCATAGCCCGTCGCCCCCGCCTCGGTCGGTCTTCCCGACAGCACATCATGTCCCATTAATACGTCAACCACTCCCGCAATCTTAGCCGGACGACGGCTCGACACCGCAGAATGGCCGATGAGACATGAGGTCGCATCAGCGCCATACTGGCTGAGATAGGGCATGGCGGGGATTACCGACCACTATATTTTGACGTTGTACCCATGATCAGCGCCCGCACTACACTGTGCACCGCGGTCCCCGCCTCAAAAACAACACGACATGGGCAGCCTGGCCTAGGCCATCACCGCCTCCAAACCAGCACACCAGATCAACCGCTCTCTCCAGGCCTTAGCACCCAGCACTAGGGTCTCGGCTATCTCGGGATTCGTGTCTACCGAGACCCCCCACTGCGGTGCGGCCTCGGCGCCGACCAAGCCTCGGCCTCGTGCACAGTCAGTCCATAGCGACCCATATGCTGACTACCACACCCGCTCTAAGGCAGCCCTAGAGCTCCCATGATGCACAGGATTGGATGTGACCTGCACGCCGCCCCTAGTATTCCAAGAACGAACCACTCCGACGACCACGCCGCCACAGGAACAGGCTACAGGGCACGGACACGCCGCCTCTGTTTGCACGACACCCATATAGTTAGCACATGTACGGTCCTTGTCCTCCCTTCAACTATAAAAGGGAAGGACTTGGGCCATTTAGGGGGGGGACTCACGAAGAACAACGCCTGGTAACACACACATTTCCCTACCGCCTGAGAGCAACATCTCAAGCAGCCCACATCACACCTCGCCAAGACCTAGGACTGGCTCCCTCTCTCACCTAGCTTGTAACCCCCTACTACAAGCATTTCAGGTGCAAGGAATACAAGATCGATCTCCCAGACTGGACGTAGGGCTCGAATTGCTCGAACCAGTATAAACCTTGTGTCTCTTTGCATCACCATCTAGAATCGGGAACACGTAGGATAAATTCACTAGTTGGTTGAGGACCTCCTGGTCTAAAACACCAATAGTTGGTGTGCCAGGCAGGGGCCTCTACGTGTCAGCTTCATCATCCCAACAGGTTCTGGATGGCAGACCCCGTACGACCGCTGCGTCTTGGCACGGTGGTGTGGTTTGGGAGCCTAGAGTTCATGTCTCTAGGGCACGAGTATGACATGGTACTTCTCACACCCTTGAGCCCCGCCTGCCAATGATGATGTCACGCATCGGCAACCTAGGCGCAGGTGGCGCCCGGGCGGCCATTCTCGCCGCGCTCACCATGCACGACGCGAGCAAGATCAACCCGACGCCATGCAAACCCAGGGCGACTCGCCGCTCTCCGCCGGCACCCCACGGCTAGCTGTTGGTGTAGAGTCCCTGGTTGGGGATCTGTCTAGCCTGAGCATGGACAAGGGAAAAACGTTGATGGCACCTGACGACGCCCCGACATCAAGCTCCGCTCCACCAATCCTTCAGGAGCTAACTTCGGCAGAACAGAGCCCGGCGACGGCACTATCTCCATACCCCTTTGGGTTGAGAAATGCTGCCACATCTTATGCTTACGCCTATGCTTCCACTCACGTGGATCTCTCAGAGCGCCGCCAGCGCTTCGCTCTCAACTTCGATACCACCGCATCGACCCACACCCACGCCGACTCCTCAGAGGAGGACGAGGCATGGGCTGGAGCGGATTTCTTCGACCTCCACGACCGTGAAACCATGCATCACTTCCTAGCCGCTAGTGACTATTGCTTTGGCTACTCTGATTCCAACGGTGAAAGTACTTACGATCCCACTCGTGAGTGCTTCCACGTCGGACTTGGGATGCCAAGCACGGGCGACGAGGACGAGGGGGCAGACAACCACACTCCGCTTCATCAGGGATTGAGTGATGCTACGCCTTCTCGTATTGTCCCACCGGCAGCACGGAACGAGAACCTTGCCCTCGGACAATTCCGACGCTCAGACCTAGAATAACTCCGCGAGCTTCAGGCCAAGGTCGAGCAAGATCGACTCCTTCTGCAATAGCTCCGAAGCACTCTCAAGCAGGAGTAGCAAGGCTGAGGTGATGGCGGGGGAGCCCAACGGCGGGCTCGCGACGTACACCACCACATCAACGACGAAGAGGATGATCGTCCCCCAACCTTCAATCGCGCTAGCCAGAATGTCGCTGCTACGGCAATGCTAGTGCGCGTGATGCCTGAGCCCTCCACCATAGAGGGACAACGAGTTCGCGGCAAGCTCCGAGATCTCCTTGAGACCGCCACGGTGCAGCAGGCCGAGAGTTCCACCTCTAGGCGGCGCGGTGCCGTCTCAGACCTCCCCTCAACACTGCATCAGTAGGATAGGGAGGCCTCGGTTCGTCCCGAGCCTACTCGGGCGCCGACCATCAATAGGGTCCCCCCGGTCCATGACCGCCTCGACAATCAACACGAGGCGCAAGGTGACCACGAGGTGGTCGGCCGACGATGATGCCACGATAGCGAGGGGCTCGCCCGAGGCTACCATCCACATCGGGGCGGCTGCTACGACAGCGGAGAGGACCGCGGTCCTCCTGAACCACCCAGCCCTCGAGTCTTCGGTAGAGCCATCTGCAATGCTCAGTTTCTAGCCCGGTTTTGCCAGCCAGCCAACCTCACCAAGTATAGCGGTGAGACCAACCCTGAGCTCTAGCTCGCCGATTACCGCCTGGCTTATTAGCTAGGCGGCGCCGACGACGACTAGCTCATCATCCGCAACCTTCCATTGCTCTTATCAGACTCAGTGTGAGCCTAGCTCGAGCACCTTCCTCCCTCTCAAATCCATGATTAGCGTGACTTGGTTCGGATCTTCGTCGGGAATTTCTAGGGCACATATGTGTGCCCTGGAAACTCCTGGGACCTTAAGAGTTGTCACCAGAAACCAGATGAGTCTCTCTGAGACTTCATCCGGTGCTTCTCGAAATAATGCACCGAGTTGCCCAGTGTTGGCGACTCAAAGATTGTTTAGGCTTTTCTCTCTGGCACCACCTGCCGAGACTTGGTCCGAGAATTAGGCCGGAACATGCCACGTTCGGCCGCCGTGCTCCTCGACATCACCACCAACTTTGCCTCAGGCGAGGAGGCTATAGGGGCCATCTTCCCCACGGACGACGCCAAGGGGAAGCGGAGGGATGAGGCCCCTGAGGCCTTGGTTCCCCGCCTCCCCAAATGGAAGAAGAAGGATCGCTAGGGGAAGCTGGCTATCCTCGAGACCGATATGGTCACGGTCGCAGAACGCAAGAATCTCCGAGGCCCTAGGGGCCCCAGACCCTTCGACGACATGCTTAAGAAACCCTACCCTTACCACCAAGGCCTGGTCAAGCACGCCCTCAAGGATTGCTCCATGCTGCGGCGTTACTGCGCCAGGCTCGGGCCCCCCGATGACGACGCCAAGCAGAAGGGCGCTAGTGACTGGGACAATGACAAGGACGACGGGTTCCCCGAGGTACACAACGCCTTCATGATCTTTGGCGGACCCTCAGCGTGCCTTACGGCACGGTAGCGAAAGAGGGAACGCTGAGAGGTCTTCTCGGTCAAGGTGGACACTCCCCAGTACCTTGACTGGTCTCAGGAGGCGATCACCTTTGATCGAGACGACCACCCCGACCATGTTCTGAATCCTGGGCAGTACCCACTTGTTGTCGACCCGATCATCGGCAACACCCTAACTCTCCAAGGTGTTGATGGACGGAGGCAGCGGCCTCAATATCCAATACGCCAACACCCTAGAGCTCTTGGAGATCGATCGATCGAGGCTCCGAGGCGACGCCGCACCCTTCCACGGCATCGTGCTAGGGAAACGCACGTGACCCCTCGGGAACATCGACCTTCCCGTCTGCTTCGGCACCCCCTCCAACTACCTGCAAGGAAGTCCTTACCTTCGAAGTGGTCGGGTTTCGGAGGAACCTACCACACCATCCTAAGGGTGGCCATGCTATGCCAAGTTCATGGCAGTTCCCAACTATACCTACCTCAAGCTCAAGATGCCAGGCCCCAGCGGTATCATCACCATTGAGTCCACGTACAAACATGCATACGACTGCGACATCGAGTGCATCGAGTGCACCGAGGCTCTTACGGAGGCCGAGACCCTCATCGCCCACCTCAACCAACTCAGTGGCGAACTGCCTGACTCCAAGCGTCGCGCAGGGGCATTCGAGCCCGCGGAGGCCATCAAGGTCATCCTGGTCGACCCCGCCTGCCCCGACGATTGGGCGTTGAGGATCAGCACCACCCTCGACATCAAATAGGAAGTCATGCTCATTAACTTCCTCCGTGCGAATGCCGACATATTCGCATGGAGTCCCTCAGACATGCCGGGCATACCGAGGGAGGTTGCTAAGCACACCTTGGATATCCGGGCCGGCTCTAGACCGATGAAGCAACGCCTGCGCCGCTTCGACGAGGAAAAGCATAGGGCCATCGGTGAGGAGGTGCAGAAGCTCTTGGTAGTCGGGTTCATCAAAGAAGTGTCCCACCCAGAGTGGTTGGCTAACCCCGTGTTAGTTAGGAAGAAAAATGGGAAATGGAGGATGTGTGTAGACTACACCAGTTTGAACAAAGCCTGTCCAAAAGTCCCCTTCCCATTACCCCAAATCGATCAGATCGATGACTCCACTGCTGGGTGCGAGGCCCTGTCTTTCCTTGATGCATATTCTGGTTACCATCAAATCAAGATGAAAGAGTTCAACCAGCTCATGATTTCTTTCATTACCCCATTCGGCACGTACTGCTACGTGACTATGCCTTTCGGCCTCAGAAACGCAGGGGCCACATACCAGTGGTGCATGACCCAGGCCTTTGGCGACCACATTGGGTGGACCATCGAGGCCTATGTGGATGACATCATGGTCAAGACCAGAAAGGCCGAGGAATCTCAGTCGACTGACTTAAGGATAGCCTTCAAATGCCTTAGAGAGAAGGACATCAAGCTCAATCCCGAGAAGTGTGTGTTCGGGGTCCCCCGAGGCATGCTCTTGGGATTCATAGTCTCGGAGCGCGGCATCGAAGCCAACCCAGAGAAGGTCTCGGCCATAACCAGCATAGGACCAATCAGGGACCTCAAGGGAGTACAGAGGGCCATGGGATGCCTTGTGGCCCTGAGCTGCTTCATCTCGTGCCTCGGTGAAAAAGGCTTGCCTCTGTACTGACTCTTGAGAAAATCCAAGCATTTTTCTTGGACCCTTGAGGCCGAAGAAGCCCTCGACAGACTCAAAGCGCTGCTCATAAATCCTCCCATCCTGGTACCCCTAGCCAGGGATGAGGCCCTCTTACTCTACGTCGCCGTAATGACCCAAGTGGTCAGCGCTGCCATAGTAGTAGAAAGGCAGGAAGAGGAGCATGCTCTACCCACCCAACGACCTGTTTACTTCATCAGCGAAGTGCTCTCTAAGACCAAAACACATTACCCCCCACATCCAGAAGCTGGTCTACGCCATAGTCCTGGCTTGGCGCAAGCTGCGTCACTACTTCGAGTCTCACCCAGTGACCGTGGTATCGTCTTTCCCCTTGGGAGAGATAGTCCATAACCGGGAGGCCTCAGGTAGGATAGCCAAGTGGGCCATCGAGCTTATGGGGGAAACCTTGACTTTTGTGCCTCGAAAAGCGATTAAGTCTCAGGTCTTGGCCGATTTTGTGGCTGAGTGGACTGACACCCAATTACCACCTGCCCAAGTCCAGATAGAATGCTAGGACCATGTACTTCGATGGGTCTCTAATGAAGACCAAGGCAGGCATGGGACTCCTCTTCATCTTGCCCCTCAGAGTACACATGCACTACATGGTGCGGCTCCACTTTCGCCGCCTCCAACAACGTGGCTGAGTATGAGGCCCTCATCAATGGCTTGCAAGTCGCCATTGAACTTGGGGTATGGTGTCTCGACGTCTAGGGGCGACTCGCAGCTCATCGTCGATCAAGTCATGAAGGAGTCTAAGTGCCTCGACCCCAAAATGGAGGCTTACTGCAAGCTAGGTACGTCGCCTAGAAGACAAGTTCGACGGTCTCGAACTAAACCACATCATGCGGAAGTACAATGAGGCCGCCAATGAACTAGCAAAGATGGCCTCAGCACGGGCTCCGGTCCCCCCGAACGTATTTGCTAGGGACCTTCACAAACCTTCCATTGACTACACCTTGGTAATGGGGGAGGGCCCACCTATGGAAACCATGGTGGGGCTCGATGCCCCCTCTACTGCCGAGACCCCCTCGACCAAGCCCGAGGTCATGGAAGTCAACATCGAGCCTCCACAGACCGACTAGGACGCAGGATTGGCGAATCCCATTCCTCGATTGGCTTGATCGGGGGGAGCTTCCTAACGACAGGACCGAAGCCCAATGCCTTGCGCGCCGAGCCAAGACTTACAGTCCTCTTCAATGACGAATTGTACAGGTGAAGTCCCTCCGATGTCCTCCAACGATGTATCACTACCGAGGTGGGCCGAGCCCTGCTTTGGGACTTGCACACAGGCGCCTGCGGGCACCATGTGGCGCCTCAGAATGCTCATAGGAAATGCTTTCCGCCAAGGGTTTTACTGGCCGACGGCGGTTGCCGACGCCACCAAGCTAGTACGCTCATACGAAGGATGTCAGTACTATGCTCGACAAACACATCTCCCGGCCCTAGCCCTCCAAACCATCCCCATCACGTGGCCGTTTGTCGTATGGGGGCTCGACATGGTCGGGCCTCTACAAAGGGACCCTAGAGGCTACACCCATCTACTGGTATCAATCGACAAGTTCTCCAAATGGATCGAGGCTTGTCCGATCAATCGAATCAAATCCGAGCAGGTAGTACTGTTCTTCACGGACATTATCCACAGGTTTGGGGTTCCTAACACCATCATCATCGACAACGGGACACAGTTCACCGGCAAAAAGTTCCTAATGTTTTGCGATGACCACCACATCCATGTGGCCTGGTCAGCTGTAGGACACCCAAGGACCAACGGCCAAGTAGAACATGCCAACGGCATGATCCTACAAGGCCTCAAGCCAAGAATTTACAACCGATTGAAAAAGTTTGGCAAGAAATGGCTCGCCTGAACTCCCGTCGGTCATCTAGAGCCTGAGGAACACTCTAAGCCTGAGCCATGGGGTTCACGCCTTTCTTCCTGGTCTATGGGGCCGAGGCCATCCTCCCCACTGACTTGGAATATGGTTCCCCAAGGCTACAAGCCTATAACAAACAAAGTAACCTGCACCACCTGAGAGGACAGCCCTCGATCAACTGGAGGAAGCCCAAGACATCGCGCTACTACACTCAGCTAAATACCAGCAGACCCTACGGCTGCTATCAGGCCTGGCGCATCCGAGGCCGAAGACTTGAAGGTAGGCGACCTGGTGTTGAGGCTAGCACAGAGCAATAAGGGCCGCCACAAGCGGACCCGCCATGGGAAGGATCAGTACATCATCGCCCAAGTACTGAAGCCCAGGGACCTACAAGCTGGCCAACAAGAAGGGTGAAATCTTCACAACGCTTGGAACATAGAACAGCTACATCACTTTTATCCCTAAATTTCCAAGCATTGTATATTTTGTTTCTTGGAATACAATTAAAAAGCGTTCTTTAGTTGGTCTAATTTTTCAAGAAACCCCCCGAGCCCATCGTGGGTCTCAGCAATACAATAACATGGTAAGGGAGACTCGGCTCTGCCTCGGCAGAACCAAGCCTCCCTTGGGGGCTAGATGGGGGACTCCCCCTAAGTCCCATGCACCATTCTTTAGTCATTTTTCAAAAAAAATTCCTACGCCAAGTCTCTAGCACGCTCTGACGAATCGGTTGTAAAAACCCCTCGGACCAAAGTCTGTTTCCTAAGTAAGAGGTCGATAGAGTCGCGAGATGGCCTATGCCTCTAGGCTACGGTGCCTCCCTCACTACCTCTCGCCCAAGGGACGGCTTAGGCTCCAAGGAGGCATTTTGCAAAAGAAATATGATCAGAAGCAACAGAGGACAGAGGCTCGGAAACACGAGAAAAACAACTAAGAAACAAAAATACTTCAAAAAGAAAGGCCTCGACTGGCCACAAGCGTTATGATACAAAGATAATTCCTACTCTATTTTTATATGGCCCCTTGGGCCTAGGTCAAGGCTCAGGGCCTCCAGCATTGGCAGACGGTAGGGGAGGGACCACCTCCTCTTCGAAGAGCGTCACTAGCGTCATGCCAGGGCCTTCCACCGCCTCCATCTGCTTTGTGACTGCCGCATCGGCCTCCTCATCGTCATCAGGCAAGACATAGCCATCACTGATGGCCAGGAGGTCGACGCCAATGTAGTGAGAGGAGATGACGGCCAACGCGCGCTTGACACCCATGTGCAGCGCTCCTCAGAGCCGCTCATGCATCTGGCTGCTCAGCGCGATCAAACAGCTCCCAAGGGAGCTGTCTGACTGAAACCCTTCGACCTCGAAGGCCTCACAGGCGGAAAGGGCGGCACGTTTCAGTGCCTCGTGCTCCCCGATCTCGGTCTTGAGCACCGTCTGCACCGCGCTGGAAGCCTCGGCTGCCCGAGTAACCTTCGCCTCTGACTCTGCACCACGGAAAATGGAATGAGGTTGAGCAAGGGAGGAAACAACCTAAATTACGGGCGGAAGCCCACGGAACTCACCCTTGGCCTTCTGCTCCCAGCATCGGGTCTTGACCTGACAGGCCTCGGCTTTCTCCTTCCAGCGTAGGGCCTTGGCCCAGGAAGCCTCGGCCTTCTCCTTCAAGCACTGGGCCTCGACTCAAGAAGCCTCGACCAACCTGGAAGCTTCACTCCCCAGATCTACATCACATAAGGAAGTTAGGGAGCGAACATAAGGAAAAGAAAACAAAATGAGGGGACTAAAACTCACCCTTGACCGTCCCCCTCCAAACCACAGCCTTGGTTTGCGAGGCCTCAGCTACAGCAAGGGCCTCATCCAAGGCACCTTTCATCAGCTGGTGTGTGTTCTGTTCTGCCCCTAGCTGCCCCACAAGAGCAGTGGCTAAGGCCATAGCTTCAACAGCTCGAGCCCTAAAGGCATCCCAATCACTGGCCGCGCTGGCGAGCTCCTCCTCCAACTCCTTGACCTGCGCCGCCAGAGGGGCAAGCTGCTCCTGGGCCGTGGCCGCCTCGACCTTCATGTTGACACAACGAAGGCAGAGGTCCTCCACCTCCATGCTCCGTGCCGCCAGGAGCTCGTTGGCACCCGCAAGTAGGCCCTTTTGCCACTGGAGCTGGTCCTAGACGTCCCTCTCCCGCCGGAGAAAGACCAACTTCCCAAGGGACCGGGTCTCGAGCTCCTAGGGAAGCATAACAGGAGTCATTGATTGCAACAAAACTTAGAAAAAGACAACGTCGCGCGAGAAAAGAAAACACGAACCCGGGCGACTCTAGGTAGTTCGTCGGCCACCACGGACAGCGCCATTCGTAGCGACCGCTCCGCCAGCTGGTGGTATTGCTCGAAGGTGCCCCAGCGCCCACCCTCGGCTGCATCCTCAAGGGCGAACAGAGGCTCCCCCTCAGGGTTGTCTCGGCTCCACCACAGTACCCATGGGTGATCCCACCCGCGGGGCTCGGGTCGCGCCCACACGAGGGCCGAGCTTCCCTCGCCCAAGATCGGAGCTGGCTATTCCATGGCGCTGGTCTCCTCAGTGTCGACCACCTCCCGTGCCCGAGAAGTATCGTCGAAGGAGATCGGATAGACCTCTACCTCCTGGGCGCTCTCTCGTAACAATGGCGGGCCCTAAACTAAGGGCGCCACCAAGGCCTCCGCCGCCTTAATCTCCGCCTCCTGGACAGACAGCCTCGCCGCCATCACATCGGCCTTGGCAATCTCGGGGGCTCTAGCCTCCGCAATTATGGCCTCGACGGTCTCGGGGGCTCCAGCCTCCACCATCGTGGCCTTGGTGGCCACAGAAACATCGACCGCAGCCTTGGTGGTCTCAGCGGTCCTAGGCGCCTCAGCCTCCGTCGCCTCAGCCTCAAAGACCCTGGAGGCCTCGACAACCAAGGGCACCCTGGCCCCATCCAACTCGTGAGCCTCGCCCTCATGGGGCGGAAGCACTCCCTCCCCCGTCTATGTCAGGGTCGCCTTGACAACCCCTCCTTGGGTGGCCGGCTCCTTCGGGTCGGCCCTCGCCGACGCCGCGCCATGTTGTATAGCGGCTTGTGCCTCCGCCACCCAGTGGGCGGAGGAGCTGGGGCTCACCTTGAGCACCTTAAGGGGCACCAAGGGAAGCTCGTCCACAGGCCGCTTCCGACTAAGGAAAAATCACCTACAAGGTCAGCATGAGACCAAAGAGCGAACGGAAGGCACTGCGACCCTACCAAAAATACACCTACCTCGAACGGGGTAGCAACTGCTTCGCCATGGCGACCCTTGTCCGCAAAGGTGGTGGGGGTGGCAGAGGCATCGCCTCTGTGTCCATTGGCGCCGGCCGGTCCTCAAAGGACACTGGTGCCCTGTCGGTCCTCTGCGGGGGCGGTTGTGTCGCCTCCGCTGCCACTTGTTCCACCACCACCGTTGAGCCCACTAGGCTGACGGTGTGTTTGCCCAACGCCCACGCCTCGGGCGTGTCGACCTCAGCCCCGGAGCAGGCAATCGCCGACCCTAGGTCCGCTTCTCCTCCTCTCAGGAGTACCGGGCTGCTTGCTGATGCCCTAGGCACCACCTCCACTACGTCAGGGAGATGGTCCAGGGGACCTCACCCCACCTCACCCTCGTCATCCCCATCCGAGGCCTCCGCCGATAGCGATGGTGACGGGGATTCCTCCAACGGGAGGCCATCCTTCCTCTGTTGATGGCGGCGCTTGTCTAGCTCCTCGCGCGCGAGGATCTTCTTTGTGCGCTTCGTCGCCTTGGCGTCTTTCTATTTTTTTGCGCATCGGCGTGCACCCGGTTGATCGCCCGCTGCCTCGTGTCCTTGGGAACGGGCGGCGAAGAGGAGCGCACATCCCTCATCCCCTGCAGGAACGACGAACGCGCATAAGGGAACAAGAGGTAAGGGGAAACGGAGGAGGCTTAGGGGCTATAGCAGCACACGACTTACCAGCGAGAGGAACCCCCGTGACGGTCGCATCACGATGGGGGTCAAGTTGCTGCCCCTCAGCTTCGCCTCTACCGTCTCCCCCACCCAACAAACAATTTCCTCGTCGGAAAGGGTGGAGGAGGACATCCGGATGCCCTCAATGGGCTCACCCGGCTTCATCTCGAACAGCCACCGCCGCCGAGCCATCAGCGGCAGCACCCTCCGGCGGTGGAAGGTAGCCATGACCATAGCCACGGTAAGGCCACGGCCCCATAGCCTCTCCAGCCCCTCTAGAAGTGGCTGCAGCTTGGGCTGATCGTCCTTCGGGACGCCGTACTTCCATCTCTCTGGGCAGCTCCCCACAATCTGCCCAGTGTAGGGGGGAAGTCCTCCATCGTCGTTATGAAGGTAGAACCAGCTTGTGTACCACCGGCGATTGGAGGACGCGAGCTGGGCTGGGATGTAGAGGTGCTGGCGGTCCTAGCGCACTTGGAGAGTGTAGCCGCCGGCCCTCGTCGCCTTCCTCATACCCGATGTGCCCGTCGGCTTAGTGGTGTGCCCCGCCCAGAATAGATGGAGCCACAACTCCCAATGTGGAGCAATCCCCAAGTACCCCTCGTAGACAGCAACAAAGATAGCCGCTTGTGCAATGGAGTTGGGGTTGAAGTTGTGGAGCTCCACGCCATAGTAGTGTGGGAGCCCCCACATGAACCGATCCACCAGGACGCCGAGGCCACGCTCATGAAAGGAGACGAAGCTCACGATGTAGCCGTCGTGAGGCCTCGGCTCTAGCTCGCCATATGGAGCAATCCACTCTGGCCTAGTGGGGTCCATCACCGGACGAAGGAGTCCACCGTCGACGAGCGACTGGAGTGTCTCCACGGTGACATCGAAAGGATCCTAGGGGTCCACCTCGACAACAACGATGTCGCCAGCCATGAGTGCGACAGAAGGATCAGATGCAGCGGTGAGTTTTTCTCTCTCTCCCAAACTCTCGCTTTTTCTCGCTTTCTCCTTGACTCGCTCTTCTCCCTTCTTCTTCTCAGCACCCGCTGCTCTAGCAATGGCTCGATGGAGGCAGAGCTGACGCAGGCAAGGTAAGGTGAGGAGGGGTGAGACTCTTCGAGTATTTATGCAGGGGAAAGGCGAAACAAATGGGCGATGAAATCGGGGAAGTTTCCCCCCGATCCGGCGTGGTTAACCATGAGCTGATTTTACCACCCACACGCCCACTTCTTTCCCATTAATTGCGGGAATAGTTACATCCCATCCACCACATCATGCTCGGCCACTACGGCAGCAGGCATCATTTCATCTCCCTAGGAAACCACCCCAAAAGGTGCGCCACCCGTTGCCAAGCCAATGGGGAAGATATTCCCCTCGGCTTATTCCTTTCAGATGAAGGAACCAGGCTCTGAGCCTATTACGGTCCAGGGGTTCGAAGGCTGGGCCCCAAGGGGTTTCGATAGCCGCCCCAGGACAATAGAGTTAGGGACGACGGCGGGCGAGCCTATATGGGGCTGAGGCCCAAGCAAGCGAAACGCTTAGGGACGCCCTAAGTCATGTCCTGAGACCGGCAGGAAGGTCTCTGAATGGGATCCCATCGTAGGGAGGCACCTAGCCACTGAGGCCCAGTGAACGGACTTGGCACCCACTAGAGATACCCTCTGGTACTCTTGGAGTGTGTCTCTAGACTGCTAGCCATCCCCTAGCGAATGGGGTATGGGCCTCCACTCGGACTTACCCGATAACAGCTCACCGAAAGTGTCCAACGCTCGTGCCCACCGAGGGTAGCCTGGCATATTCCACCCCTCCTTCCGAGCGAAAAGGAAGTGTGAGGGTCATACAAAAAAATCAGGGGAACCCCCAATAGACCTCTCGCCCCTGTGTAGAGGCTAGGGGGCTCTTCCTACAAGCTTGCCGAGACCTAGCGACCCTCGGTTCGCACTCGAGGGGGCTCGGCAAAACAACCCCTCCTTCTAAGCGAAAAGGAAGCACGAGGGTCATACAAAAAGCCAGGGGAGCTCCTGATGGCCCTCTGCTCTGTGCGGAGGCTAGGGAGCCCTCCCTGCAACCTCGTCGAGACCCCACGACCAAGGCTCGCACCCAAAGGGGCCTCGGCAAACAAACCCTCAAGCACGAGGGGCGTATGAAAAGCCAGGGGAGCTCCCGACGGCCCTCTCGCCTCGTGTAGAGGCTAGGGGGCTCTTCCTGCAACCCTATCGAGACCCAGCGGCTCCGGCTCACACCCGAATGGGCTCGGCAAACAAACCCTCCGTCTGAACGAAAAGGATATGTGGGGGTCGAATAAAAAAGCTAGGGGACCCCTGACCGCCCTCTTGCTCCAGGCGAAGGCTCGGGGGCTCCTCCTGCACCCTAGACAAAGACAAATGATCTAAGTCCGCGCTAGAAGTTCTGTTACAAATACGATAAAGGGCACCGAGCCTGTTACAGTCCAGGGGTTCGAAGGCTGGGCCCCTAGAGGTTTCGACAGCCGCCCTAGGGCAACAGAGTCAGGGACGACTTTGGGGTGAGCTTATGAATGGCCAAGGCCTGAGCGAACAATCGCTTGGAGCATCCTAAGTCATGTCCGAGACCGATAGGGAAGTCTTCGAATGGGATCCCACCGTAGGGAGGCACCGAGCCACCGAGGCCCAGCAAACGGCCTCGGCACCCACTAGAGAAACCCTCTGGTACTCTTGGAGTGCGTCTCTGGACCGCTAGCCGTCCCCTAGTGAATGGGGCATGGGCCTCCACTTGGACTCACCCGATAATAGCTCATCGGAAGTGCCAACGCTCGTGCCCATCAAGGGTAGCCTGGCACATTCCACCCCTCCTTCCGAGCGAAAAGGAAGCATGAGGGTCATACCAAAAGCCAGGGGGGAACCCCTAACGGACCTCTTGCTCCATGCAGAGGCTAGAGCGCTCTTCCTGCAACCTCGTCGAGACCCCCGCGACCCGAACTCGCACTTGTGGGCTCGGCAAATATGATAAAAACTCCTCACTCAAACACAAAAACGAAAAAAAGCCCCTGGAGGAGTAACTCCACTCCTCTAGGGCCTCGGGGGCTACAACCTGGTGGGTGCGCTTGCGCGCACCCACCGAAACCTCAAGAAACAAAACACAATCCCTACGGGAGCGACTGCAAACCAAGTCTCGATAAACCCTCAGGGAGAATGCACTCACCCTCCCTGAGGCTCGGGGGCTACTGTCAGGTACCATAAAACGAGGTACCCCGAGCATACACCAAAAGAGGCACTAAAGTCCCATCAATGGCAGAGTTAGAGGGTAAGCCACGGGCTCCTAACCAGCCCCGTCTGAGCCCACCTGGCTCTCCGTATCGCCTCAGGCCTCTCACGGGAGGCCTCGGCATCCTGACGCAATTTCCACCTCACGCGAGGCCTCTCACAGAAGGTCTCGACAAGGAGACCAATCTCATGTTTCGCTGCGAGGCCTTATTCTCCGATATCGCTCGAGGCCGGCTTATCCATAGCTCGTTGCCCCCGCCTCAGCCGGTCTTCTCGACAGCACATCACTGTCCCATTAATACATCAACCACTCCCGCAATCTTAGTCAGACGACAGGCTCGACACCGCTGGAATGGCCGATGGGACATGAGGTCGCATCAAGCGCCATACCGGCTGAGACAGGGCATGGCGGGGATTACCAGGCCACTGTATTTTGATGTTGTACCCACGATCAGCGCCCACACTACACTGTGCCCCGTGATCCCCGCCTCGAAAACAACACGACATGGGTAGCCTGGCCTGGGTCATCACCGCCTCCGAACCAGCACACCAGATCAACTGCTCTCTCCGAGCCTCGGCACCCAGCACTAGGGTCTCGGCTATCTCGGGATTCATGTCTACCGAGACCCCCTCACTGCGGTGCAGCCTCGGCGCCGACCAAGCCTCAGCCTCAGCGCATAGTCAGTCCACAGCGACCCTGCATGCTGACCGCCGCACTCCGCTCCGAGGCAGCCCTAGAGCTCCCATGACGCACAGGATCGGATGTGACCTGCACGCCGCCCTAGTATTCCAAGAATGGACCACTCCAGCGACCACGCCGCCACAGGAACAGGCTACAGGGCATGGACACACCGCCTCTGTTCACACGACGTCGTATAGTTAGCACATGTACAGTCCTTGTCCTCCCTTCAACTATAAAAGGGTAGGACTTGGGCCATTTAGGGGGGGACTCACGAAGAACAACGCCCGGTAACACACACATTTCCCTATCCGCCTGAGAGCAACGTCTCAAGCAGCCCACATCACACCTCGCCAAGACCTGGGACTGGCTCCCTCTCTCACCTAGCTTGTAACCCCCTACTACAAGCATTTCGGTGCAAGGAATACAAGATCGATCTCCCAGACTAGACATGGGGCTCGAATTGCCCGAACTAGTATAAACCTTGTGTCTCTTTGCATCATCCATCTAGGAATTAGGAACATGTAGGATAAATTCACTAGTTGGTTGAGGACCTCCCGGTTTGAAACACCAACACTTCTGGTGAAAGCGGATCAGCAATCCAGACTCCACTGCGAGCACCTCCTCTCTTGGCATGCTCTGTGGCCATCAGCAACTATGGTAGCTCTCGCTGTATCTGCATCTGGATACTTGTGCTTCCTTACTACCAACTTCTTGGTTGCCTTGCCTTTTGGTTCTACTAGGCTGGTGAGGCGGGGCCTCAGATCCTTGTCACCAGGACCACCTCCGACATTCTTCATACGAGCCATCTGAAAGATCTGAGATGAATCAACTGCCACTAACAAAGATCAACTATCACTTTCGAGGCTTGGCCTCGATCCGTACTCATGAGCTTGGCCCTAAGTTAACTAGGCAACTACCACTAACACCTCAATGGCACCGACTCGCTGCACGATGGAATAGATAGGATATATAAATAAATACAATATATCTAAAGATGTGAAACCCTAGGAAGGAAGCAATTTAGATACGAAATTGAAATGACTGGCCTGCTACCTGATGAACCGATGATCCAAAGAAAAAGAAGTGACACGCGGGGAACCACCGAAAGATCTAGGGTTGCTGGTCGGCAAGGATCGGCAATGCGATGCGAAGAATCGATGGCCGAGGGTTTGCTGTGCTAAAGCTAGGGCAGCTAGGGTTCTGGAGTTAGGGATTTACCAGCGCTGGATGTGGATGGCACTGCTATTGTGGAGGCACGGTGCAGTAGGGGAGCGCTCAGGCAGCGCTGGTGCGGCTCGAGGAGGCGCTGCGGGCGACAACGCAAGGAGCGGCGCGGCTGTGCGGAGAGTAGGGTGCAGCGTGAGCGATAGTGCAGTGCAGGGCAAGGCGATGCTGGCGTGGTGGCTAGGGCACGGATGGCGTGGCGGCGTGGAACAGTGGTGGTAGAGGCAAGCTTGGTGGCGGTTTGAGCGATGTCGGCATAGGGAGAGGAATAGGGGTTAGGTCAAACATGCATGATGATTTATGGTGGCCCCCAGTAGATCAGAAAAGGAAACGGAGAAAGAAACCTGATGCCACATGATTTCTATTGACCGGATGCTCTAGTGGTAGCGACCGGACACTACCACCTAGCTTCCGGTCGATTATAGAGAGGTCCAATTCCTCTGGAATTGTGATCGGATGCAGTTCAGGTGGACACCGACCGGACGCAGCCAGAGTCCGGTCAATACAGCCTTTGTCTTCTTCCACGCGACCGGATGCTGAAAGCCTTCTGACCGAACGTTGAAAGCTAGAGTCCAGGTCACTCCTTCGCAGCAAGTTCACCTCCTGTGAACTGACCAGACGCTGGACTCCTAGAGTCCAGTGCAGCGTCCGGTCACTCTTTCTTCAGCAAATCTTCAAAGTCCTTCGTGCTGCCTGTTCCTAATCAAGTCCCAACTTGAATAAGATCCAAATAAACACCAATTAGGACTATGTGAGTGACCTCTCTCAAACCCTCAAGTTTTCAAGATATTTTGCTTTAGGCTATAATTCTTTTTAAGAAAATAGGCAATAAGAGGGCAATTTTAAGACAAACGACAAACAACAATCATGCATATGCAATGCAATACTTGAAAGTAAATCTAGTTGCTTGTCAAGTTTGATCCAAGGTTAAGCTTCTTCACTACGCTTTTCGGTGGTTATCTTAACCATGTTAGACAAGCCCTATATGCATTACCAAAGATTAAACATGTTGTATTTTACAATGCAATGCAAGGGACAACACAAGCTCATCTTTTAGTAAAGTTGCTAAAATCAAGAACATTGAGCTCATTCCGCAATCTACAAAAAGTTGCCTCATCTAGCGGTTTAGTGAAGATATCCACCAATTGATCCTTGGTCCTTACACCTTCTAGTGATATATCATTTTTAGCAACATGATCTCTAAGAAAGTGATGGCAAATATCTATGTGCTTGGTGCGAGAGTGTTGAACCAGAATATTTGCAAGTTTTACCGTACTTTCATTATCGCACAAAAGAGGTACTTTATCTAGAACTACACCATAGTCTAGCAAAGTTTATTTCATATAAAGTATTTGTGCACAACAAGCACCCACGGCAATGTATTCCGCTTCAGCGGTGGACAAAGCCACACTATTTTGCTTCTTGGAGGATCAAGACACAAGTGATCTACCAAGTAAATGGCACCCTCCGGATGTGTTCTTTCTATCAACTTTGCAACCGGCATAGTCCGAATCGGAATAGCCAACTAATTCAAATATAGCTCATTTGGGATACCAAAGGCCAATGCTTGGTGTGTGCTTAAGATACCTAAGGATTCTTTTTACGGCAATTAAATGAGTTTCCTTAGGATTAGCTTGAAATCAAGCACATATACACACACTAAACATGATGTCGGGCCTAGATGCGGTCAAATACAATAAGCTATCAATCATAGAGCAGTAAGAGAGTTTGATCAACCGGGTTACATCCCTCATCTAGGTCGAGATGTCCATTAGTTGGCATTGGTGTCTTGATTGGCTTACATTCATCCATCTTGAATCTCTTGAGAAGATCATTAGTATATTTCTCTTAAGAGATAAAATTCCTTCTTTCATTTGCTTGACTTGAAAACCAAGAAAGAATGTAAGCTCTCCAATCATTGACATCTCGAGCTCTTTCGACATCAATTCACCAAACTCTTTGTATGAATCTTCATTTGATGATCCAAAGATGATATCATCAACATACACTTGACAAATGAAGATATGCCCATCAAGCTTCTTGGTGAATAGTGTGGTGTCGACCTTCCTAATGGTGAAGCTCATCTCAATGAGGAAGTCCCAAAGGCGCTCATACTAAGCTCTAGGGGCTTGCTTAAGCCCATATAGTGCCTTGGAGAACCTATAAACATGATTAGGATATCTAGGGTCTTCAAACCCGGGAGGTTGATCAACATAGACTAATTCATTAATAAAGCCATTTACAAATGCATTTTTCATATCTATTTGATAGTTTTATTTCATGATGTGATGCATATGCAAGGAGGATACTGGATGGCTTCTAATCTTGCAAACCGGGGCAAAGGTCTCTCCAAAATCCAAACCTTCAACTTGAGAGAACCCCTTTGCAACTAGTCTTACCTTGTTCCTCACAACAACACCTTGATCATCTTGCTTGTTTCGGAACACCCACTTTGTTCCAATGACTCTTGCACCTTTTGGCCGCTCTTCAAGAGTCCAAACTTCATTGTGGATGAAGTTGTTTAACTCTTCATGCATGGCATTTATCCAATCTAGATGTTGAAGAGCTTCTTCTATCTTAGTAGGCTCAAAGCAAGAGACAAAAGAGTGATGAGCAATAAATGAAGCAAGTTTTTGAGATCGAGTCATTACACCCTTTGATGGACTCCCTATGATGAGATTTTGTGGATGATCATTGAAGTAGAGGTGTATTTCTTCTATTGACCACTTGAGGGGAGAGGTTGTGGAGCATCAACATCTTGTGCTTGTACCACCATTTGTTCATGGGAGACATGAGTGAGCTCATCCCAACATGAGCCACTTCTTATCTTCTTGAGCTTTACTTTAAATTCATTTTGTGCTCTCTTGGTAAACTTCTTGAAGCAAGATGAAACTTTGGATTTGTCATGAAGGAAGAATACCCATGTATACCTTGAATAGTCATCAACAATCACAAGACAATAAAGATTTCCTCCCAAACTCTTGTATGTTGTTGGTCCAAATAAATCCATGTGAAAGAGTTCTAGCACTCTTACGGTTGACATGAAAGCTTTTGTTGGATGAGTATTTGCAACTTGCTTGTCCGGCTTGACATGCACTACAAAGCTTGTCCTTCTCAAACTTCATATCCTTCAATCCCTCTCACCAAATCATTCTTCATTAACTTCTTGAGTGAGCTCATCCCAACATGAGCAAGTCTTCTATGTCATAGCCACCTAAGTGTTGTTTTGGTGAATAGGACATATCTTCAAGTTTGCATCTTTGGAGGTGAAGTCCACTAGATATAGGTTGCTTGTATCTAAATCCTTTGAATATCACATGATCATCATTCTTCTCGGATACAACAACCTCCTTCTCGGTAAACAAGCATTGGAAGCCAAGATCACACAATTGTCCAACGGATAGCAAGTTGAAACTCAATGAAGCAACATATAGCACATTGGAGATGGAATAATCATTTGATATTGCCACTTTGCCCAATCCTTTGACCTTGCCCTTTGAGTTATCTCCAAATATAATTCTCTCTTGCCCATCTACTTCTTCATCTAGTGAGATGAACATACGAGGATCATAGGTCATATGTTGTGTGCAACCACTATCAATAACCCAATGACTTCCACCGGTCTTGTAGTTCACCTTCACACAAGAGATCAAGCTTTAGGAACCCAAACTTGTTGAGGGCCCTTTATCTTCTTAACAAGTGACTTTGCAAGCCAAATTTTCTTAGGCCTATTCTTGTTGGGAGGACCTAAGAACATCACTTTCATCTTTCCACTCGAATACTTTCTAAACATGTAGTGAGCATTGAAGGCAAAAGGTTTAGCATGCTTGGGCAAGGGTTGTGGTGGTGGAGTTTGGCACTCATGAGCAAAGTGGCCTTCTTGTCCACACTCAAAACATCTTTTTGGCTTTGGCTTGGACTTATGTTGTTGTTGAGCTTGAGCCTTCTTCTCTTGATTTGCCAAGTACCCAATGCCACTTCTATCCATCTTCATGACGGTGTTCATTAGTAGCTCACTTTGAAGATGCTTGCCTCTAGTGAACTTGCTCAATCCAATCTTAAGATGCTCTTTCTCTAACTTGAGCTTCTTGTTTTCTTCCTTGAGAGCATCATTGTTCTTCTCTTCCTTGAGCTTCTTGTTCTCATCCTTGAGCTTCTCATTCTCAAGAATCAAACCATCATCATGAACAATAGTTTCTAGCATAATAGACTTGGTGGTTTTGAGTTCTTCAAGATCTTTCTTGAGTTTTTCATTGTCATTTTGAGCTTGACAAACTCATCATAATCATCGGCTTCAACCACTTGCTTACCCTTGCTACTAGAACTTTGCTCAATGCTCTCAATAATCAAGTCATCACATAATGTAGCTATATCAATCTTAACAACATCGTTAGTAGCATCATGTGGCTCATTAGATAAGAATTCTTGAGCAATAACAAGAGTATCATGATTAACTTTAAGAGTGGTATATTCTTCTCTTAGCTTGTTGTGGCTAGTGATGAGCTCATTATGTGTCCTCTTAAGTTTATCATATTTATCTTTAAGCTCTTTCTTAGAAGATTTGAACTCCTTGAGTTTGGATGTTATAGCATCATTTGCTTCTCTAAGCTCAACACTGCCTTTTCGGCTATATCATATTTTTCTAAAAGTGCATCATTTTTAGCCTCTAGCTTTCATTTTTAGCTCTAGTTTTTATAATGATCTTAGTGTATTGTTTTAGCAATCTAGCAAGATCATCATAAGTAGGTGATTCATATTCATCATCATCACTATCGCTATCATTATCACTAGCATGCTCATCATCACTACTATCATCATTGTTCGATACCTTGCGGTCACCCTTGGCCATAAGGCATAGGTGTGTAGAGGATGACGGCGGTGGTGGCGATAAAGATGATGAAGAGTTGATAACAATTGCGGCCACCTTCTCGTTGTCACTATCATCATCGGATGAGGCACTAGATGAATTAATGTCTGTGAGCCAATCACTGACAATGTATGCCTTTCCACTCTTCTTCTCTTGTGGAAATCCATCTTCTTGCCATCTCTCTTCTTGTATGGCTTGTTCTTCTTCTTCTCTTCTTCTTCTTCATTACTTGAGTCATCTTTCTTGCCCTTGTATTTGTTCTTGAACTTGTCTTTCTTGGGCTTAGTGCATTGGTGTGCTAGATGACTAAGTTCTCCACAATTGAAGCAATCCATCTCAGAGATTGGCTTCTTTCTAGAGCTAGTGAAGAACTTCTTCTTACCATCAAACTCAATGCCACTCTTGTTGAGCTTCTTTAGCATCTTGGCGGTCTTCTTCACCATGAGAGCAAGACTTTAATCATCAACTTCATCATCACTTGAGCTCTCATACTCAAGTCTTGCCTTGCCCTTCTCTTGGCTAGCTTTGAATGCTAAGTCCTTATCTTTCTTCTTGATAGAGGATGAGCTATCTTGTGGCGTGATGTGCATGTACATCTCATGAGCATTGATCTTTTCCAAGATTTGTATCGGTGTAGCGGTGGAAAGATCACCTTGATGTAGCACGGTCATAATATGCCCATATTTGTCAATGAGGATGACACTCAAGATCTTTCTTACAACATCAGATGGTTGCATTTGAGTGAGTCCAAGCCCATTAACTTCCTCTACAAGAACTATTCAAACGTGAATACATTTCATTAGCACATTCCTTAGGAAGCATTTCAAAAGAGTTGAGCTTTTTCACGACAAGATGG
Organism: Miscanthus floridulus; assembly: GCF_019320115.1. NCBI lineage: Eukaryota > Viridiplantae > Streptophyta > Magnoliopsida > Poales > Poaceae > Miscanthus > Miscanthus floridulus. Next base: position 43,546,164 of record NC_089590.1, read on the forward strand.
TAGCGTTCCTCACGCTCACTCTTAGTTCCCTCATGGAGCGCACAAAAGTTCGACCATAGTGCATGGGTGTCTTTGTGGTTCCTCACCCGATTGAACACATCTTTGCAAAGGCCTCTAAAGATAGGTGTTTCGAGCCTTTGTATTCCACTTCTCGTAATTCACCCCATCACCTTGTAGGTTAGTAGCATCCCGAGGTTTTGGGAAGCCTTGTGAGGCGGCTCTAAGTATACCAACATCTATAGCCTTTAGATATGCCTCCATGCGAATTTTTCAATAAGGAAAAGTCATCTTCCCTCAAAGATAGGAGGAGGTCTATCCCTGTGAGACATCTTGCTATAGGCGGTTAAGCCTAAATACGTGAGCACGAGGCTCTGATACCAATTAAAAGGATCAAGATGCCCAAGAGGGGGGTGAACTGGGCTAATTCTAAATTTCTTTAGCAATAATTAAATCATATGGTTAGCCCAATTTAACCCCTTGTGCCTAGAAAGTGTTTCTAATAGTTCTACCGCACAAAAGACTTATAACCTAAGTTCCAATCCTACTCTAGCATGGTAATTCTAAGAATGTAAATACATGAATTGAATTGCTCGAAAGTAAATGCTCAAAGTAAATAGAGAGGAAGGAACGCGGCGATATTTTGCCGAGGTATCAGGAGAGTCGCCACTCCCCACTAGTCTTCGTTGGAGCACCCGCGCAAGGGTGTAGCTCCTCCTTGATCCACGCAAGGATCAAGTGCTCTCTACGGGTTGATTCTTCGATACTCCATCGTGGTGAATCGCCCACAACCGCTTACAGACTTGAGTTGGGTCATCCATAAGCTCTCCAGATGATCACCAAGCTCCCAATCACCACCAAGCCGTCTAGGTGATGGCGATCATCAAGACTAACAAGCACGAACTCTCACTTGACCACGACAAACCTAATGAGAAGGTGGATGCACACTTTACTACTCTTGATCTTCACTAATGAGGGCTCTCTTTGGGATTATCAAATCTTAATCACCTCACTAGGATCTTGCTCTTCTTGGCACTCTCTAAGGTGTTTCTCAGCTATTGGAATGAGCAAAAGTACCCCCACACACGAGCGGAGGTTGTATTTATAATACCGGCTGAAAAATGAACCGTTATGTGCCTCTGCGGGGTGACCGGACACTCCGGTCATGTTGACCGGATGCTCTGGTCAGTATACCCCGAGCTCCAGTGGTTAAGAGTTGACCGGACGCTGGTAGCGTCCGATCAACACTGATCGGACGCGTCTGGTCATGTTTTCCCTTCACTGGAACCTTACTGATGTCGACCGGACGCTGGACCTCCAGAGTTCAGTCACTTGCTGAGCAGCATCCGGTCAGTAATCGAAACCTAATCAGCGTTCGGTCAACATTAACCGGACGCGTCCGATCAGGATTCTCCATCTCTGAGACCTTACTGGAGTCGACCGGACGCTGGCCCTCAGCGTCCAGTGACATGACCTCGCAACGTCCAGTCACTTCTAGACACTTTCACCTTGGTCAAATGAACTGACCGGACTCTGAGCCAGCGTCCGGTCACACCGAAGCCAGCGTCCGATCAGTATTTGACCATCCATTCACTTCCAACTCTCGAACATATGTGAATGAAGTTTGCTCCAATAGATCAAAGGGTTGTTGTGGAGCTACTTAGTGCTAGTTTTAACAAGTGTGCACCACACCTAACTCATTAGTCTCACCTAGGTCAAGCTACCTGTTCATACCCCCTTAATAGTACGGCCAAAGAAAAAACAAAGTCCTAAACTACTCTAAGTGTCTCTCCAACTCCAATCGACACTTAGAACTAGTCCATCCTTAACCTTGTCGTCTATCCTTTAAAAATCGAAACGATTTCCATCGTAGGGGCATGACAACCTTGACTGCACAATCGATCTCCATTATCGTGACCTAACTTAATTGTTTCTGCAAAACACACGTTAGTCACAGTAATCATGTATTGTCATTAATCACCGAAACCCAAATAGGGGCCTAGATGCTTTCAATTAACACAACTAGGGAATACATAGTAAAAAAAGGGAGATGAACGAAGAGATAAAAAGAAGAAGAGAGGTTCACGCTCACGCATGAGAAGGCAGTGGAGGATGGAAAAAGAGAGAAGAAAAATACAGGAAGAAGATAGTTTTAAATTTTTGCACCGATAGAAAATATTAATACTGAAATAAGTACACATGCAAGGACTAAGAGAAACACATGGCTAGCAAATGTTCCAATATAAAGTACGCATTCTTGTTGTACTCCCTACCATGCGACCTTGTCCAATTGCACGAACCAACAGCCTATTCGCTTGCTCGTAAACGATCGTAAATTTTCAACCGGGAACAATGTTTTTCTCTCACACCAAACCAGCCAGCAGTAAATAATCCACGATACGATATGGCCTCCCGAACAGGCTGCAAATGTTCAAATTACGACGGTTGCGAAGTCGAAGTGGATTATGTTGGTAGTTAACCAGTGGTTCCTAGCAGAGCGGCGGCCGGCCGCCGCCATGTCATTGACTCATTGTTAATTGTGTGCTCCACCGTTCAAATGAGCTGTGAGTTATTAGCATAATATATATTGACCATCATAATCGTTTAGTACTCCTACGTTCGTTGCACACGCATCGCCTTGTTTGTTTGGCATAAAAGAAGGACGCACTTGTACATGCCAAGTCATGGCTCATGAGAGTGGTTGGTTGAAGGCAAAGAAACAAACTGGTCTGTTCGTTGGTTGGTTTCTGGGCTGAAAAGCTCGGCTGATGCTGATTGTTGTGAGAAAAAAAAATACTATTGACCGATTGATAAGCTCTGGCCGAAACAATCAATGAAAGACCGGAGAATAGGAATGTATTCCAGCTGGGTTGTGTATATATATACACACATTGACTGCTCAGCCGCGGAATTGTGTTGGTTGAATGTGGACGCATGTGTGACCCAACAACTCCATAACTTGATATATATACTAGTAGTAAACTGAAACTAAACAAAAAATACATGCAGTTTGCAGGCATGTGTGTTTATGGACGTTGGGTTGACTGTTGAGGATAGTCAAAAGGAAACATGCAAGCAAGCAGCTAGCTGGGTGTGGTATTGGACAACTAGTTTTGGATTTGGGCAAGAGCCTGCGGCCAGAGAAAGCTGGTGCGTGGTTCTTCCGTGGCGGAGCGGATGTAGACAGAAGCAAGCAGATCCCAGCTCTCGTAACGCACCTTTCTAGGCTCTTTTGGGCGTCTGGCTGTACGTATGCAGATGCAGTGTAGCGCTGCGGCCCCCAAGAACCAAGAGGAACTTCTCATGTCAAGAGAGCAACAACGGCGTGGCGACAAGGAGCTGGCTGCGCTCGGGTCCGTCGTCTGCGTGTGCTGTTTCTGTCAAATGCCATGCAGTGCTCTCTTGCGGTTGCGGCCCGGGCAGCAGCCTAGTTTATGTTTATGATTTATGAAGCCGGCCTGTGTATACGTTCAGCGTTGACATTTGCACTTCCGTGGTCCGAATGCTTCTGCTGCTGGGATTCGGACGGCTTACATAGTATATAGGATACAATATCAGCAATGAGTTGCCTGACAGAATGTCTGGAGTGATAAACTAGCCAACTAGGCTGCCCAGCATATATGTATGAGCAGAGTTATCGCTGCGCCTGAATGCCTGATGGAATGAGGGTGGAATGAGAGTTATCGCTGCGCCTGAATGCCTGATGGAATGAGAGTTATGGCTGCGCGAGAAGCCAAATAGTCAAGGAGATTTTTTTTTTTTGGAGGGAAAATAGTGAAGGAGATGAAGAGGCACGTTGCGGACGGAACAGAATTACAGAATACGACTACTCGTAGCCTCAGCTTCCTCCTAATTGGGCTGCTGGCTTGCTTCTATCATGGGCTCCAAATGGTACTTGGAACTAAGGGGGGCCAGAGCCTATAATTGTGCTAATAGATCCATGTATTTAAGTACATGATAGGGAATTAGCAAGCTCCCCCCCAACAGGAAAACATGCCTCCTCATTCCTCAGCCCATACCGGATTGCGACACAGCGCATGTCCCCAGTGAGGCCACGGCTTGTGGCCTGTGGGCGCGACCGTACGTACGCGCGGTAGCTTTTCCGCACCAACAAACGCGAGCCGATCATCGCCACCGCCGAACTGAACGACGACGAAGCCCGTGGCCCGGTCCCGGGTACATTCTGGCAGTGGCCCCGAGCACCCCTCCTAGTGGCTAGTCCAACACTCCAATCCGTAGCCCGTCAGCGCCTTGACGAGACGAGACCGCCCGTCCCCGTCACGAGATGCCCCCAGCGGCGTCGCGACGGCGGGGCGATGGCCGAAATCCTCGAGCGCGGCGCCGCGCGCGGCTGCTGCTGGCACTGTATGTATCACTGCTGCTGTGCGAGACCCATTTCATTTACCCACTGCGCGCCCGTGAGCCCAACCCAACCACGGCTGCTCCCTAGATGAAAAGGGGGCCTGGCCTGCCTGCGCCCGGCACGGCAAAGCGAAAAAGCGCCGGCGAGCAAAAGAGAGAGCGAGCGGGGGAATCGGGTTGGCGTCGAGTGGTCAGCCTGGCATCCCTCCCCGACCGAGCCAGACGGACTCTTTTTTTTCCTCCTCACCCGCACTGCCACTGACTGCACGCTCTCCGACTCGGCGACTCCACTTTGCCACTCCCGAGGTCGGCGGTCCCCGACCCCGCCTCCTTCGGCGGGCTCGATGCGGCGGCGCCTCGCTCCGGCGCTGCTCCTCGCCGCCGCGCTGCTGCTGGCGGCGCGCCGGGGCCCAGCGGTGATCGCGGCAGGTAAGCGCCCGCCGATGCCACTCGGCCCGCCGCCGGGTTCCCCTTCCCTCCTCCCTTCGCCGCTCCTATATAGGAGTATTCGCCAGCTGTCGCGCGCGCTTCTCACCGGTGATCGCTGTCGCTGGGTTCTGGAGCCTGATAGGGTGGGTGCCGTGGGGGTGGCGGCGGGGACTGTGCTCGCGGGTGGAATCGGAAGCTCCCTTCCCTCAACCACAACCAGTGCTTCCATTCTGTTCTGCTCTTTGCTTCCCAACCTTGGTGGTGATTCGTTGAGTTGATGAAACCTTTTTCCCCCCCTTTTTGCTGGAGATTTTCTGGTGACGATTCTGCGTTTCGTCCAGATTAGTTCTCGTTCCCAGAGCTGCATTTTGATGAGTAGTATGTTATTATAATTTTTTTCTTCCTCCTGAGGGACTGTGAGGGTTTGAGACGTGGTCAGTCACCTCGCTGGGGAGTGGGGGATAATAATGCCAGAAGTTGTTCGCGGCCGCCGCATGTGTCGTCTGCTAGCGCTTGGAGACGGAGTCCTCGCGCCATCAATTCGCTTACCTAATGGGGTTGCTGTACTGTGCCGGGTTAAACAGTTACCGGCCTTCGTGCCTCTCTCGGCTTGCTTTTGTAGCCGTTGGATTTTGCTCTCCGCAGAACCCCCGTCCTGTCATTTGGCGTTACTGATGCACTAATTTGTTTTGACTTCACCTTCACCTGATGTTTTCACGTGGGCTGTTCAGACTTGTCACTTGTGCTCTACAATACCGCTGAATATCTTGAATGGTAGTCATATACGCTTATCCGTAGGTACCCCACATTCTGAATACCTGGTATAGCACGTCCCATAGTCTGATGAAATCGGGGGATCGGATTTGGAATTTATTGCATGTTCTGTTGGGCACGCAAGATGTATATACCTTGTACTGGTCCTGAGGATCTGAGGCATTCACTTCAGTTTCTGTTTTCTAAGATGCAATTCGTGTCATCAACAGAAAGAGCCAGCTGCACGGCTTCATTGCAGATTTTGTTCTTTCTGTGCAATATCTTCCCCAGTTTCAGTAAAGATGTGGAGTGTTACGATGATCTTCAAAAGTTATCTATTATTTTTTTCTGTTTTCTTGTATCTATACATTTGCAGCACCAACCATTATTCAATAAATCATTTTTCATTCATGCAGGTTGTCCCTTGGATTTGAGTTGGCCCAACTACGGACTGATAGCTTCAGTGTGCTCGGACCAAAATGGACACTCAAAGTGTTGCCGCTACATCAATGCTGTTCTTGCGGTCTCATCTGCCATGTATGCAAACACAACAGACACTCTTGGGGTTCCAGCTCAATTTTCTGATGCCTGCATTGCCAATATCTCTGATACATTGGTGTCGAAGGGGATACTGCCCACTGCCGCTTCGTTTTGTGGCCTTGGGATCAAAATTCAAGTGTCCTATCAGTGTGTTGGGATGACCACCATCCATGAGATGTTGCAGTCTCCGAATTTCAGCGATGTCACAAGAAGCTGTGCAACTACACTTTCGGATGATATCACTTGCAAGAGGTGCTTAAACTCTGGTCTGTCGTACCTCCGCCATCTTGTTGGGGAACAAGATAATGTCACGTTGAATACCTGCCGTGATGCTGCTTTTGTTGCATTTGTGAGTCAAGGGAATATATCTACCGTTGATACGGCTGGTTGCTTTTTTAGCGTTCAGGGGCTTAGTGCTCTTCAAGGTTTGGATATTTGATAAATCAATTTGCCTTCCTTTTCTGTAGAATGGCTAGTGTCATGTCGGAAAAAAAAATCTTTTAGATTCTGTTATCTTAGCCATATTACCTTTTCTCTCTCCTTTTTTTTTTTTGATATTTATGACTTCTCTTTCAGTTAAGTGGATCACATAATGTAACCTTAACACAAAAGCCCGGCACCTCACAGAATCATTTCCTAGTTTTTTCCCCATCGCTTGATGCTTGCACAGATACAAAATGATTGCTGTGGATATTTCTTCTGGTTCAAACAAGCTTAAACTACCAAATGATCGCTCTGAATTCTGTGAAGCAAGTTTACCCATGATAGTTTCCTGTATAAATATTCAACAATAGGTATCCATCTTAATCTAAATATTCATAATAAGCGTATATTAGTATGAATGTTACATTTAGCTCTTATTGTAATATAGTTAAGCACGAGCATGCTGCTTTTTTTTTAATCTTTGCATACATTTTCATATTTAAAAAAATCTATTTCCATATATTGGTTGGTAAGATGAAACTATTGCTTTACAACTGCTTTTGTTATGCAAAACTGTAGCTGTATTTCTTATACCTATTGATTTGCTTCTCTAACGATTTAGGTACTTATGTGTATTAAAGTGTGTTCTCCCAAAAGTATTTGTTTGTTGTGGTTCTGTAGTCTGTACCTTGACCTTGTCCAATATGTTGAACTTCTCATCGTTGAATATATAATGCAGCGAATATCTCTGGACCGGCTCCAGCTGGACTTGCCGTGCCAGATATTTCTCCTAGTCCACTTACGGTGCAAGTTCCTGTAGTGCCACCCAAGCATCATCACAGTTACAAGCTTGTTCTATTCCCAGCAATTGGAGCTTTGGTTACTGGAGTAGCAATTCTACTAATGATAGTACTGATTTTCCTAATCCGTAGAAAGAATAGAGAACTCAAAAAGTTGGAAGGAAATAACCCTCTGGATGCATGGAGTTTTTCCTGTGTCAAGAAGGGCCAAGAAGGTAAGGATTTCCTGACTTTTTATTGTGATATTGTAATTCTTTCATGAACCTCTGCTCATTTGGATGTCCAACTGTCTTGGATAATTTAACGAGGTTATATGGCATATGATACAAGTGCTGGATACTAGCATACTACCATTTCTTTGTGGCTTGATTTTAGATGACGCAGAATTCATTTATGGCTAAGGCAAACATGAGGGCCTAGAACAAGTTAATATGTTTGGCTTCTTCCATGCTGTTCAAATTTTAAAAAAATCTACCATGTGCACAGTAAATGTCAATATCTCAAGTTGGTATACATGGTGTCCCTTTTGTACTCATTATCTTAAATATAAAAAAAACACCTATGAGGAACTAGGTGATTTCTAATTTAAAAGTAAATTGACACCCAAATTCAAGACAAAGAGAACTGAACTTGGATGGGGGTGTACAGACTCCCATAAGCTGAGCTAGGCTCAGTTCCTTTCAGTCATTATCATGAAGCTATCAATAATATGGATAATAATGATGTGGTCTGGATTTTTCTTGCCACAGTGCATTGTACTAAATACTATGATGGACTTCCTGTAATTTACTCAAAACCTTATCCTTTCAAAATAGGATAGATTGATGTCACAGGCTTTATCTTCAAATCACTTAATAATCAGAATCAGTTCAAGAACCATTTCAATTTATTTGCCTAACAGAATTTTTTGCAGGCAATTCCACCATTTTTGGCAGATTTAGTTACAAAGAAATGAAGAAAGCAACAAGGAACTTCAGCACAGTGTTAGGAGGAGGTGAAAATGGTACAGTATTCAGAGGACAACTGAATGATGGATCTGTGGTTGCTATCAGACGCGTTGATTGTTCACCAAAACAAAGTCAACATGAATTTTGTAAAGAAATGGAATTTCTTGGGCGATTGCATCATCGGCATCTTGTTGGACTAAAAGGCTTTTGTTCAACAAGATTTGAGAGGTTATTATCTGTCATACTTAAATTCAGATATCCACCGATTTATGGTTCTTACAGTGTTTTGTAATCCAGGTTTCAGGTGTATGAATACATGGAAAATGGAAGCCTTCAAGATCACCTACATTGTAATATGTCATGTTTCGTTCTCATTCTTCTGATGATGCATCATTTGTTGAATTTGTATGCTAAAAAGCATTTTGCTCTTTGCAGCGCCGAGTAAACACCTGCTACCATGGAAAAATAGGGTCCAAATTGCCATCGATGTTGCTAATGCTTTGGTGAGTTTCCAGGAAATCTGTGATTGTTTCGTTCTTTCTGCAGAAGTCAGTGATCATGATTAGCAAGACTTAATAGTTGTTTCTTATAATTTTGTCAATGCGCGCGAAGGCTAAATCAATCTTTACCGTATTCCCTGTCGTGACTAAATATATTTCAAATTTTATGTTTAACTTTTTATGATGTTTGGTTGCAGGAGTACCTTCATTTTTATTGTGATCCTCCACTATACCATGGAGACGTTAAGCCTAGCAATGTCTTCTTGGACAAGAATTACCTTGCAAAGGTAATTCATACAGAACTTTGTCACAATTTACAATCCTATTCTGCACATCCCAACCGTTTGCATTTTGACAGCTTGCTGGTTGTGGTCTTGCGCACCACTCTAGTAGTGGCAATACAACTCCCAGTCGCACCCCAGTAAATGTCAAGATCCAAGCAACTCCTGGTAAGGCTCTCTTGTTTTCTAAATTGGTGCCTTTTGTTCTGTCAGTTTTTAGATGAAGGATGCTATATTTTGAATGAAATAAGGTTCCGACCTCTGCATCTGACTGTTAAGCTGAAGCACTCAGCCATTATAAATAAATATATATACATAAGAATGGTAAGAAATGCGAAAGAATAGAAACTTAGTGCGCACGCGTCACCATGTCAAACCTAGTAGCCTGTTCGGGAGGCCGTATCGTATCGTGGATTATTTACTGCTGGCTGGTTTGGTGTGAGAGAAAAACACTGTTCCTGGCTGGAAATTTACGATCGTTTACGAGCAAGCGAACAGGCTAAACCCACCTGACACTCCTAAACTCCTTTTTTTTTTTTGCGAATGCACACCAAATATTGGAAAGCTAGCTATTGTTGCACTGCAACCTGTGATCTCTCACCACTGAGAGGAACAGAACTTCTTGGAGCTGTCATCATTTAAGATGAGGGAATGGTCTCTGGATTTTTCATGTCATTTGTGATTTTTTAATCCCACAATTTAATTTCACCAGTACTGTACTCTGTACTAGTATCTTTTTTTACGCAACTCTGTACTAGTATCTTTTTTTACGCAACTCTGTACTATTATCTCAGTAGTAATGTATATAGCCAAAATCTTTGAGCAGGCTACGTAGGCCCTGAGTACATGGTGACCCAGGAGGTGACCACGAAGAGCGACGTGTACAGCTACGGCGTGCTGTTGCTGGAGCTGGTGACGGGGAAGCCGGTGATCCAGGACAGCAAGAGCCTCGTGGAGTGGTCCCGCGAGCTCATCGGCACGGACTACCGGCTCCACGAGCTGGTCGACCCGTCGGTGGCGGACGCGTTCGACCTGGACGAGCTGCAGGTGGTGGCGGACGTGATCCACTGGTGCACGCACCGGGACGGCGCGGCGCGGCCGTCCATGAAGCAGGTGCTCCGCATCCTGTACGAGCGGCTGGACCCGCTGTCCGGCCGGTTCGCGCGCGCCGCGGAGGGCGAGGAGGGGTACTACTACTGCCACGGCGGCGGGCGGGTGAAGGGGAAGCAGGCAGGCGGCGACTTGACCCAGTTCAGCGGCGACGCGGCGCGGTCGTGGCTGCCGTCGTCGAGCAGCACGTCCAGGTCGCACTGCAGCCGCAGCGTGCTGCTGGAGTGCAACTCGCCCGAGCCGGAGTCGTCCCCGGCCCACGGCCACGCCGCGTTCCTGGCCTGATAAATACCGGCCCGTCACCGTGTTGCGTCCGTTTTTTTGGTCTGCACTGCACTGCACCCACCGGCCACCCGTTGCGTCGACAGTTCTGCAGGTCTGGCTGATGCGGTGCCAGCTGCCATTTTTTTAGGAGACTTCGTGGTTTGGCTCTTGTTTAGTTCCCAACTAAAATTTTACACCCTGTCAGACACATACCTGGAGCATTAAATATAGATTAAAAAATAACTAATTATATAGTTTGTGACTAATTTGTGAATCTTTTAAGCCTAATTAGTCTATAATTTGACAATAAAGTGCTATAATAAAGATGTGTTAATGAATGGATTAATTAGATTTAATAAATGTCTTATGGTTTAATAACGGATTTTTGTAAAAAAAAAAATTATTAACGTCGGATGTGACACCCTGTTATTTTACAGGCCGGATCTAAACAGGTAGAGATCGATCCGTGCACCGTTCATGGTGGTCGGTGATGAGTGATGAGTGACGACTGACGGATCCTGCTACGAGATCGGGAGGGCCTGTGGGAGCCCCTGCATGGCTGCATCGCATGAGAGTCGTGGAGCCAGAGGCAGCACAACTGTGCAAGGGCCTGTTTAGTTACCCCAAATTCCAAACTTTGGCACTATGCAAAAAGAAGATTCCCCGTCACATCAAACTTGCGGTACATGTATGGAGTATTAAATGGTGATGAAATCAAAAACTAATTGCACAGTTTGGTTGTACTTTGCGAGACGAACGTTTTGAGTCTAATTAGTCAACGTTTGGACAATTATTACCAAATACAAACAAAATGCTACAGTAGTCACTGTGGCTACAGTAATTATGGCGGCGCCGAATTTGGCCCGAACTAAACGAGGCGCAAGAGAGCTGCCACGCGTGAGAGTGACTGACTGCTGTCTTTCGGTTCGCTTCCCTAGGTGGTTGTTTTTCATTGATCACTGCATTGATGTGCTTCGGGAACATGGCTACGCATTCAAAGTCGTGACACAGATTTCACTGATACTCCTACTCCAAGTGTTCCGTACTGCTCTGTTTTGAGAGCGTGGTGGCGAGGTGGGTTCTCGGAGAGGCCTGCCCAAGTTTCCTGCGAGATATTTTTTGGCTGCTGCTCCGATTCCCTTTAGAGCATCTCCTAGAGTATGTTTGGCTTTTGCTTTGCTAATGTTTTCACGATTTCACCTGCTTGCTCGTGGGGCCCATTATGGGTGTATGCCAAGTGGGTCCTGGGAACTCTGCATTTTTTGAGAAAAGATTCCCAAATATGCCTCTGCTTTCCTTTATGGTGCTCTCTATGTTTTTTTTAACTGTCCGTCCTTGCTTTTCGAGAAGTCAACTATATTCAACTTGAACCAAATTTATAAAAGTATTAATATTTATGATACATAATTAGTATCATTAGATAGATTGCTAAATCTATTTTCATAATAAACTTATTTAGAAATATAAATGTTGTTAATATTTTTTATAAACCTAGTCAAACTTAAAAAAATTTGACCATCCCAAATGCCATAGCAACATTTAAAAAGGGACAGATGGAGTATGCCTAGGGATGGCATCGGGGCGGATTTCGGATTGGGTGGAGTCTCTGTGTACCCGAACCCGAAATTGAAACCCAAAACCGCACCAAACACCAATTCGGATGATAATCCGTCCCCAAAACCGAACCCGCGGATATCCGAAACCTGAATGGATACTCGAAACCCACTTTGTATGGCGACATAGCAAGAGAAATAAGGACTTTTTATAAACATATGCATGATATATATACACATATTCATATGTATAAACAAGAGGCAACAAATAATAAATATTTTCATGAGTCAACTTAGAATAAATTTAATAATATAAGTAAACAAGTTATTATTAGCATATTATAAAACATGAGTTTTAATTCTAAATGATTTATTTCGGATATCCATTTGATATCCACGGGTGGAAAACCAAACCCGAAACCGAACCCGATTGGTTTTAGGGCCCCGAACCCGAAAACCGTGGGTGAAAAATCATCCTCGAACCCTGAACCCGCAAGACCCTAAAACCCGCGGATATCTGACCCGAAACCGCCGTGTTGCCATCCTTGAGTATGCCTCTGCTTCCCCATCGTCACAGGCATCCCTAACGTGATACTCCATGAGGATGAGGTTCGACACCCTGCTTGCCATGCCGCCATTGTAGCTTCGAAGGGTTCGGTCATTCTCATCCCCTCCCCTAACTCCGTTCACTTCCCCACGCTTGCCGCCATGTCCTTCGGCATGGTCCTCACTACCACCAACCCGCTCACATACGCCGCCGAGATTGCTAAGCAGGTCACCGTCACGCACTCTGTCGTCGCCTTCACCACAGATTGGGTCCTAACCACAGACAACCTCCTTCCCAAGCTCTAGTGCAGTGGTGGTAGCCTCCGCATCATGCTCCTCGAGCTAGACCGCCTCCTCTCTGACCCTAGGGGGAGATCTCTGCCATGAGAGAGAATCATGAGAACGATGACCTTGTTAGTGGGCGCTACATTGCGGGTGCAGGATGTTGCATTGTGGCTGCAAGTTGAGGGCCTAGTGTACGCTACATTCATGGATGCAATCCGATTTGGTCAAATAGGTGGATGCATGCTTTGAGAAAAGTGCTATCATGCATAAGGGATATGCAGGGAACTAAACGACTGGGCTTGTGCACTACGGCGTCGTGGATAAGGAGATATACATGCATCTAGACCTATAAGTTTGTTGAGCTCCTTTTTGAAGAATGGATCCAAATAGGTAGCTCTAAAGATCAACAATCAGTAAGAATTATGGTTCTATAAGTCGCTTGTGCTGATTTGTACTGACTAATTTGTTAGGAGAGAAAAATATTGTGCCATGACTAATAAAACTGGCTTATAAGCCGGCTTATAATGGCAGCCGAACAGAACCATAAGACCGTCTCTAACAAGGAACTCATATGGGCATCTAAACCCAAAATGGATAGTAAGAGAACCAAAATCAGCCTCCAACAGGGTACCTATACGGGAGACCTATTTTGGGTTACCTGAGAGGCACAACCTAAATATGGACATTGTAACACCCCGGTGTTATGCCAGCATTTAGGCACTGCAAATCATGCATATCATGCATCATCAAGCATCATAATCATACATGCCTAATCATGTAAATAATAACTGAAACACTGCTTCGAAACATACGAAACATGCTTGTGAAACATGAATGTTGCATACACTTGTTTGGAGTTGTTTTTGCCCTAGTTATGCTTGCTAGGTTAGCAAAAAAAACATGTTTGACTATGATTGTAAATCATCTAGAATTATTTAGCATAATTTTTGGAGCAAAGTTTGTATTCAAATTATTGCAAAATTTTGCTTTAAAAATAATTCTCCAAAAATTAGGGTTTTGAGTTAAAATTGACTTTAATTTTATAATTCAAAATCTAGCAAGAATTGGACTTTGGTCATAAAAGCAAAGTTGTAGAGAATTAAATTCTAAGCAACTTTCTTTTTTGGGACATTTTCAAAAGATATCATTTTCTTGCTCAAAATGATATTTGAAAACTGGTATTTGAAAATTTCTTGAAAACATAACTTGAAAAAGGCTTTTCTCCTTTCACGGGTCGCCGCCTCGCTTCTCGGCCCACGGCCGAAGCCGGCTCGGCCTGCAGCAGCGCCCGCCTCCCGCGCCAGCTCACCTCGCCTCGGCCTGCCCAACGCCGCGCCGCGCCCGTTCCCGCTCGTCGTTCCGACCAGCGCCAGAGCACGCCCGCCGCGTGGCGGCCATGCGCCGGCAACGCCCGTCGCGCGTCGCAGCTGGTCTGCCTCCTCTCCCACGTGCCCGCCTACATCTACCGAAGCCGCTGCTCTCGCCACTCCATTCTCCCGCGCTGCCTCTCTGCTCCGCCCGCACGCGCTCCGTTTTCTCGCCACCGTAGCCCCGCTGGTCGAATTCGCCGTCGGTGCTCCACCACGGCCAGCAATCAAGCGCCAGTAGCTCCGCCTCGCTCTCCGGCACCTGGTGCTCGCGGTTGTGACGCTTTTGAGCCAAGGTAGATCCATTTTGCAAGCTTCGCTGTCGTTGGCCATGGCGTCGCCGTGCTCGGCCGCCGTGGAAGGCATCCTTCCTCTCCTCCTCCACCCTTCCTAGTTGCCTGCTCGGGTTCGCCACCTCCTTGCGAACCCCGTGCGCTCACCCATTTGCCCTGACCCGGCCGGCAACGACCGTCGGCCCGCTGGCCGAGCCGCGCCGCCGTGGCATCTCGACGCCGGCGTGACCCCCTTCGCCTCGGCCGAGCTAGGCCAAGTGGCCGTGGGCCGAAGCCCCGAGCCAGGCCGCCTCTCCCCTTCGCTCGGTCTGAGCGGGCCAAGTATGGCCGTGGGCCAGATGGTTCCTGAAAGGATCAAGATGCCCAAGAGGGGGGTGAATTGGGCTAATTCTAAATTTTCTTGCAATAATCAAATCCTACGGATAGCCCAATTAACCCCTTGTGCCTAGAAAAGTGTTTATATCAAACTAATGCACAACAACCTCTCAACCTAAGTTCCAAACTTACTCTAGCAAGCAATTCTTATGGAAGTAAAAACAAGTATTGAATTGCTCAAAGTAAATGCTCAAAGTAAGTGCTCAAAGTAAATAGAGAGAGAAAGGAACGCGGCGATGTTTTGCCGAGGTATCGGAGAGTCGCCACTCCCCACTAGTCCTCGTTGGAGCACCCGCGCAAGGGTGTAGCTCCCCCTTGATCCACGCAAGGATCAAGTGCTCTCTACGGGTTGATTCTTCGACACTCCGTCGCGGCGAATCACCCAAAGCCGCTCATAACTTGAGTTGGTCACCCACAAGCTCCGCCGGGTGAACACCAAACTCCCAATCACCACCAAGCCGTCTAGGTGATGGCGATCACCAAGAGTAACAAGCACGAACTCTCACTTGACCACGCGAAGCCTAATGAGAAGATGGATGCACACTTCGCTACTCTTGATTTGCTAGTGAGGCTACTCTCTTGGATTCTCAAATCACAAACACCTCACTAGGACCTTGCTCTTCTTGGCACTCACAAACGTGTTTCTCAGCTGTTGGAATGAGCAAAAGATACTCCACTCACGAGTGGAGCTTCTATTTATAAGCCAGCCTGAAAGCCTTAACGAACCGTTATGAGCCTCGGCGGGATGACCGGACGCTCCGGTCGTGATGACCGGACGCTCCGGTCAGGTTCAACCCGTGAAACCAGTTTCAAGTGATGACCGGACGCTGTCAGGGTCCGTCAGTACCGACCGGACGCGTCCGGTCGCTCTTGGATGCTTACTGTAAACGACCGGACCGCTGGATACACAGGGTCCGGTCACCCTGACCGGACACGTCCGGTCACTCTTTCCCAAGTCTGGACCCTTACTGGAGTCGACCGGACGCTGGCCCTCAGCAGTCCAGTCACATGACCTCCCAGCGTCCGGTTACACCAGACTTGATCTTCACGGTCAAATGAACTGACCGGACCCTGCGGCCAGCGTCCGGTCGCACCGGAGCCAGCGTCCGGTCAGTGTTTGACCCTCCATTCACTTCCAACTTCCGAACATATGTGAATGAAGTTTGCTCCAAAAGATCTTAGGCATTCATAGGAGCTACCTAGAGCTAGTTTTAACAAGTGTGCACCACACCTAACTCACTAGACTCAACTAGGTCAAGCTACCCGTTCATACCCCCCTTCATAGTACGGCCAAAGGAAAAAACAAAGTCCTAAACTACTCTAAGTGTCTCTCCAACTCCAATCGACACTTAGAACTAGTTATCCTTAACCTTGTCGTCCAACCTTTGAAAACCGAAACGATTTCCATCGTAGGGGCATGACAACCTCGATTGCCCAATCGATCTCCATTACCATGACCTAACTTAATTGTTTCTGCAAAACACACGTTAGTCATAGTAATCTTGTATTGACATTAATCACCGAAATCCAATTAGGGGCCTAGATGCTTTCAATCTCCCCCTTTTTGGTGATTGATGACAATACCACCTCAAGTATGTTATGGAGTGAGGTTTTTGACGGACTTGGTTCATATAAGCTTTTATCAATGAGAACAAAAGAGTTAGTCACGCTTATATGACCCAAGCCAACACAATGTACTCAAAGAATATGAATTAAGCATGAGTACTAATAACAAAGCTCATTTGCTTCGAAGTATAAACGCGAAAGCAAAAGCAAATGAGCATTCCACAAATGATATGACATATAGATAAAGCAAAGTAGAAATCACACATGTCAAATATCACAATCACATAGATAGCACTATCACATATATATAATAGTATGCATGAAAGTAAACACACGAATGCATAAGTAATAGTGTATCACACAAATAAAACTCCAAATGTATATAATAAGCTAATACTAGATAACTAGCTCCCCCTGAAACTCGCTCCCCCTAAGTCTACATACTCAAACCCTCTCCCCCTTTGGCGTCAAACACCAAAACCTAAGGGTCGGTCGGCGGGGCTGCAGCGGACGAGTCGGGCGCTGAAGTACGTGGAGCAAGATGGAACTGGGCGCCATCATCATCTGACCCTGAGCTCTGAACTGACTGACCCTCTGAAGCAGGAAGTGTCGCTGAAGCGGTCTGGGTCTGAGCTGGGGCTGGTGCTGCCTGTGAAGCTGCAAGTATGTCTGTCGTAGGATCTGACGAGGCGACAGACTGAGGGGAGCCTCTGAGTAGTCATGATAGCTGGAGCTGCTGTAGACTGGACCGGCAGTATGCATGTGAGGCGGAGTAGGCATGCCAGTCAACTCGCTGAAAGATGCTCCAAGACTCCTGGAGACGGACGACTCAGGCACGAATAGTGAGGAAGTCTGCTCTGGTGAGAAACCCGTGTGATAAGGAGTGAACTGCGGGGCTACACCAGGTGAGGCTAACCACTGGGACACCTGTACAGGAGGTGACGGAAACTGAGCTGGAGGCTGTCCCTGACTCTGAAGCCCGATGGGCTGTACTGCTAGGAGTCGTCGAAGTGGTAGGAGGCTGTGCAAGCTGGGGCGAAGTCTGTGGCAGTGGGATCCCAATGGCTGTCACTACATGCTGCATGAATCCCATGAGCTGCTGCTGCATAAGTAACTGCTGGTGCTGAAGGAGCTGCTGCTGCCGCTGAAACTTCGTCCTGACGAGCCTGAAACTGTGCGAAGTTTGTAGCTGTCTCCTGTGCCTGTCGTGTCTGATCCTGCTGCATCCGCTCAAGAATAGCAATGAGAGCGGGGTCTGTCTGTGGAGCAGGTGGAGCAGAACTGGAGCTACCTGCCTCTGCATCGTGTCTGCGTGGAGGCATCTGAGGTATAGGCTGGTAGTCGTCGTCGGAGCTGTCACTGTACTCACTCACCTCCTGCTGTGCCTCTAGCTCCTCCTCCTCAGTGGCTGCAATCCCTCTGATGATCTCATCCTGCTGAGCTGCGGACTCTGGCACGTCGGGACGACGGCTAGGCTGTCTGGGTGCCGGAGGAGTGGCGTGTCTGATCCTCTGTGACAGGTTGTAAGCTGGGAACTCTGTAGTGGCACCTGTATACTCATCCATCATGCCAGGGGGCTTATCAATCACAACTCTGCGGATGAGGAACGTGATCCAGTGAGCATAGGGAAGCTGCCTGCGACCCTTGAATCCCTCAGCTATAGTATCCTCCATCTCTGAAAGAAGGAGGTCCCAGATGTCAAACACTGTCATCTGCATGATGGCATTGAGAAGCCAGAGCTGTAAGCGAGTCAGGCCCTCCCTGTATCCCAACCTGGGAAGCAGTGTCCTCCTGATGATGGCCTCTAGTATCCTCGCTGTAGGAGTCAAGTCACTAGGGTTCCTGCTCGACCCCTCACCAAAAGGCTCCTTGAAGCAATGCCGCACTAAATCTGTAGGGGGCACCTGCCCTCCATGAGGACGCCTGGGAGGCCCCTGCTGTCCATAGCATAACCTCATGCATCTTTACAGGCTGCTCCTGTAGTCTCAGTATCTCCCTGGCTCTGCCACTAGTCACTCTGTAGTCTTTGCCGTTGAAGGCAAAGTGAATGAATCTGTGATGAGGATCGATGTAGAGCGAGGCATAAAACTGACGAACCCAAGAAGGTACATATATCCCTGTCCGTCCAATCAGATCTGATAGTCCTGGCAAATATGACAAGTATTGCCGAATGCCCTCTCCGGCTGCTGCCACAATGGACTCTATCTGACAGACCCTTTGTGATCTGAACACTGCCCCACTGTTGAGATATGCATTGTAGAAATCCTCCTACAGTGGCGTGTAGAACCCCTCAGCTGCTCTCTCATCCCTCCTCGGAGGAAACCAAACCTTAAACTCAACAAACCGCAGCTGCTGAACCTGCCTGGCTGTAGTGGCCCTCAAGTCGAGGTGAACCACTGGAGGCGGACCCTGTGGTCTGGGCGGAGGGCGTGAACCCCTGCGCTGTGTAACTGGCCTCGGTGGAACTGCAGCACTGGTACGACTCGAAGCGGCGTAGCTGAGGTGCTGGCTTGGTCTCCTGACTCTCCTGAGTCTCCTTGGGCTGGCTGAGGCTCTGCTGGTGGGGGCTGCTGCTGTGCTGACGGACCCTCCTCAATGGCAACCCGTCGTCCTGCAAGCGTGGCAGTCCCAGCTGGACTACCGTGACGACGCTCAACCTCCTCAATTACAGCTCTGACTGCGGGTGAAACTGGCTAATCTGCAATGACAACTCCGCTGCGGGTACCACCTCTCTCGGCATGCTCTGCGGCCTTTGCAACAGCTACTGCTCTCGCTGTCTCTGCATCAAGGGTACTTGCGCTTCTTGGATGTCAACTGCTTGGTTGACTTGCCCTTAGATCCGGCTGGCTGGCGAGGTGGGGGCCTCCGATCATCCATCACCTGGGCCACCACCAACATTCTTGGTGCGAGCCATCTGAACTGACAAGATGGGGAACTGTCGCTTGATGAAGATCAACTGTCAAACTGCCGCTTTCGAGGCTTGGCCTCGAATCCTTACTCGCGAGCTTGGCTCCGAGTTAACTGCCAACTGCCAGACGAAACACAACGGAACCGACTCGCTGCACGATAGAATAGATGGATATACAAATAAATACCATATATCTAATAGATGCGAAATCCTAATAGAGAAAGCAATGTAGATGCGAACTTGAATCGAGTGGCTTTCTACCTGACGATCAGCGATCCGAGAAGAGATAAGATATCACGCGGGGGATCCTCGGAACCGGGCTAGGGTTAGGTCAAATGCCCTGAATGCAATGGGGAATCAGTGCATTTAGAATTGATCTAGGTCACAATTGGAGATCAAGATTGAAACGCAAAACTCGCCTTACCAAACAATGGGAGGATAGGGCAAGAGCACTTGGCGAAGATTTGTAGCCTTGGCAACGGTGGAACGACGAGCTTGGGCGCGAGGAGGCCGGCGAGGAGCTGAGCAGGCATGGTGGCGCGCGGGACGGCGGTGCTCCGAGATGAGCTGGCGCGGGGCTTGGTGGCGCGCTAGGCCGGGGCGCGAGGCTCGGCTGCGGGCTCGGGGAGGCTACGGCGGCGCGGCTAGGCAGGGGCACGGAGGCGCGGGCGCGAGGTGAGGCACGAGGAGGCGGCGGCGCAACCATGCGGCGGCTCGGGCTGCGGCGACGACTTGGGCGCGGGACACGGCGGCGCTGGTTAGGTCAGGGAAGAAAAACTCGAAGGCCCGTATAAATAATCCCCCAAACCGTGACAGAAAAGGAAACCGAAAAAGGGTCCTGAAGACGCGCGAAATCCACTGACCGGACTGCTCCGGTGGTAGCGACCGGACGCTACCACCCAGCGTCCGGTCGATTCCTAGAGAGGTCCAAATCCTCTGGAATCGGGACCGGACGCGTCCGGTGGTCCATGACCGGACGCAGGCAGGGTCCGGTCAGTACAACTTGGTCATCCTCCGATCGACCGGACGCTGAACCCTTTCTGACCGGACACACAGACGCAGCGTCCGGTCACTCCTTCAGTAGCAGTTCACCTCCTGTGAACTGACTGGACGCTGGACAGCAGCGTCCGGTGCAGCGTCCGGTGCACCTTTTCAAGCAAACCTTCAACCTTCCTTCGCGCTGCCTGTTCCCAATCAAGTCCCAACTTGAATAAGATCCAAATAAACACCAATTGGGACTGATGTGAGTGACCTCTCTCAAACCCTCATATTTTTCAAAGTATTTTGCCTTAGGCTATAATTCTTTTTAAGAAAATAGGCAACAAGAGGGCAAATGGAACAAAACGACAAAACAACATTCATGCATATGTAATACTTGTAAGTAAATCTAGTTGCTTGTCAAGTTTGATCCAAGGTTAAGCTTCTTCACACGCTTTTCGGCGGTTATCTTAACCATGTTAGACAAGCCCTATATGCATTGCCACAAATTAAACATGTTGTATATTACAATGAATGCAAGGGACAACACAAGCTCAATTTTTGGTGAAGTTACTAAAATCAAGTACATTGAGCTCATTTCCGCAATCTACAAAATGTAGCCTCATCTAGCGGTTTAGTGAAGATATCCGCTAATTGATCTTCGGATCTTACACCTTCTAGTGATATATCATTTTTAGCTACATGATCTCTTAGAAAGTGATGGCGGATATCTATATGCTTGGTGCGAGAGTGTTGAACCGGATTATTTGCAAGTTTTACCGCACTTTCATTGTCGCACAAAAGAGGTACTTTCTCTAGAACTACTCCATAGTCTAGTAAAGTTTGTTTCATGTATAATATTTGTGCACAACAAGCACCCGCGGCAATGTATTCCGCTTCGGCGGTGGACAAAGCCACACTATTTTGTTTCTTGGAGGACCAAGACACAAGTGATCTACCAAGCAAATGGCACCCTCCGGATGTGCTCTTTCTATCAACTTTGCATCCGGCGTAATCCGAATCGGAATAGCCAATTAATTCAAATAAAGCTCCTTTGGGATACCAAAGGCCAATGCTTGGCGTGTGCTTAAGATACCTAAGGATTCTTTTTACGGCAATTAAATGTGTTTCCTTAGGACTAGCTTGAAACCTAGCACACATACACACACTAAACATGATGTCGGGCCTAGATGCGGTTAAATATAACAAGCTACCAATCATAGAACGGTAGAGAGTTTGATCAACCGAGTTACCTCCCTCATCTAGGTCGAGATGTCCATTGGTAGGCATTGGGGTCTTGATTGGCTTACATTCATCCATCTTGAATCTCTTGAGAAGGTCTTTTGTGTATTTCTCTTGAGAGATGAAGATGCCTTCTTTCATTTGCTTGACTTGAAAACCAAGAAAGAATGTAAGCTCACCAATCATTGACATCTCGAACTCCTTAGACATCAATTCACCAAATTCTTTGCATGAGTCTTCATTTGATGATCCAAAGATAATATCATCAACATATACTTGACAAATGAAGATATGCCCATCAAGCTTCTTGGTGAATAGTGTGGTGTCGACCTTCCCAATGGTGAAGCCCTTCTCAATAAGGAAATCCCGAAGGCGCTCATACCAAGCTCTTGGGGCTTGCTTAAGCCCATATAGTGCCTTGGACAACCTATAAACATGATTAGGATATCTAGGGTCTTCAAACCCGGGAGGTTGATCAACATAGACTAGTTCATTAATAAAGCCATTTAAGAATGCACTTTTCACATCCATTTGATATAGTTTCATTTCATGATGTGATGCATATGCAAGAAGGATACGGATGGCTTCTAATCTTGCAACCGGTGCAAAGGTTTCTCCAAAATCTAAACCTTCAACTTGAGAGAACCCCTTTGCCACTAGTCTTGCCTTGTTCCTCACAACAACACCTTGATCATCTTGCTTGTTGCGGAACACCCACTTTAGTTCCAATCACTCTTGCACCTTTTGGTCGCTCTTCAAGATTCCATACTTCATTGCGAGTGAAGTTGTTCAACTCTTCATGCATGGCATTGATCCAATCCGGATCTTTTAGAGCTTCTTCTACCTTGGTAGGCTCATAGCAAGAGACAAAAGAGTGATGAGCAATAAATGAGGTAAGTTTTTGAGATCTAGTCATCACCCCCTTTGTTGGACTCCCTATGATGAGATCTTGTGGATGATCTTGTAGGAGAGGTGTATTTCTTCTATTGACCACTTGAGGAGGAGGTTGTGGAGCATCAACATCTTGTGCTTGTACCACCATTTGCTCATGGGAGATATGAGTATCTTCATTTTCTACTCTCCCAACTTTTTCACCATCTTGTGGTACATTTGATGAAGAAGGTTGGTTAATGACTTGTACATCATCTTCATCATCTTTTGGCTTGATGTCTCCCACCGGAATATTCTTCATAGCCTCCCTCAATGGTTCATCACCTACATCATCAAGATTCTCATGTGCTCCTTGGGAGCCGTTAGATTCATCAAATTCCACATCATATGTTTCTTCAACCAAGCCGGTGGCATGATTAAATACTCTATATGCTTTGGACTTCAATGAGTAACCAACAAGAAAACCTATATCACAACGCCTTTGAAACTTCCCTAGGTGTTGCCGCTTCTTGTAGATGTAGCACTTGCAACCAAACACCCTAAAGAAGGAGACGTCCGGCTTCTTCCCATTGAGCAACTCATATGGTGTCTTGACAAGGAACTTTTGAAGAAATAGGCGGTTGGATGCATAACATGCGGTGTTGATTGCTTCTGCCCATAGAGCTTCGGGGGTGTTGTACTCATCTAGCATTGTCCTTGCAAGAGTGATCAAAGTCCGGTTCTTCCTCTCAACTACACCATTTTGTTGAGGAGTATAGGTTGCGGAGACTTCATGTTTGATTCCAACTTCATCACAATAAGCTTCTATGTTTGTGTTGTCAAACTCTTTGCCATTGTCACTTCTTATCTTCTTGAGCTTCACTTCAAATTCATTTTGTGCTCTCTTGGCAAACTTCTTGAAACAAGATGCAACTTCGGATTTGTCATGAAGGAAGAACACCCATGTATATCTTGAATAGTCATCCACAATCACAAGACAATAGAGATTTCCTCCCAAACTCTTGTATGTTGTTGGTCCGAATAAATCCATGTGTAGGAGTTCTAGCACTCTTGTGGTTGACATGAAAGCTTTGGTTGGATGAGTGTTTGCAACTTGCTTGCCGGCTTGACATGCACTACAAAGCTTGTCCTTCTCAAACTTCACATCCTTCAACCCTCTCACCAAATCATTCTTCATAAGCTTCTTGAGTGAGCTCATCCCAACATGAGCAAGTCTTCTATGCCATAGCCACCCAAGTGTTGTTTTGGTGAATAGGCAAGTCTTCAAGTTTGCATCTTCGGAGGTGAAGTCAACTAGATATAAGTTGTTGTATCTAAATCCATTGAATATCACTTGATTGTCATCTACCTTAGATACAACCACCTCCTTCTCGGTGAACAAGCATTGGAAGCCAAGATCACACAATTGACCAACGGATAGCAAGTTGAAACTCAATGAAGCAACATAGAGCACATTTGAGATGGAATGATCATTTGATATTGCCACTTTGCCCAATCCTTTGACCTTGCCCTTTGAATTATCTCCAAATGTTATTTTCTCTTGTCCATCTACCTCTTCATCTAGTGAGGTGAACATACGAGGATCACCGGTCATATGTTGAGTGCAACCACTATCAATAACCCAATGACTTCCACCGGTCTTGTAGTTCACCTACACACAAGAGATTCAAGCTTTAGGGATCCAAGCTTGTTGAGGGCCCTTCACCTTCTCAACAAGTGACTTAGCCACCCAAATTTTCTTAGGCCTACTCTTGTTGGGGGGACCTAAGAACATGACTTTCATCTTTCCACTCGAATCTTTTCTAAGCATGTAGTGAGCATTGAAAGCAAAGGGTCTAGCATGCTTGGGCAAGGGTTGTGGTGGTGGAGTTTGACACTCATGAGCAAAATGGCCTTCTTGTCCACATTCAAAACATCTCTTTGGCTTTGGCTTTGGCTTTGATTGTTGGTGTTGAGCTTGAGCCTTCTTCTTCTCTACACTTGCCATATATCCAATGCCACTTCTATCCATCTTCATGACGGTATTCATGAGTAGCTCACTTTGGAGATGCTTGCCTCTAGCAAACTTGCTCAATCCCACCTTGAGATGCTCTTTCTCCATCTTGAGCTTCTTGTTCTCTTCCTTGAGAATATCATTGTTCTTCTCCTCCTTGAGTTTCTTGATTTCTTCTTTTAACTTCTCATTCTCAAGGATCACCTCTTTAGTCATGATCAAGAGTTTCTAGCACAATGGTGTTGTGACTTTTCATCTCTTCAAGATCTTTCATGAGCTTCTCATTGTTACTCTTGAGCTTGACATACTCATTATAGTCATTGCATTCAACCACTTGCTTGCCCTTGCTACTAGATCCATGCTCAATGCTTTCATCAATTAAATCATCACATGAGGTAGCTATATCAATCTTAACAACATGGTTAGTAGCATCATGTGGCTCATTTGGTAAGAATTCTTGTGCAATAATAAGGGTATCATAATTGATCTTTAGAGTTGCATATTCATCTTTTAGCTTATTGTGACTAGTGATAAGCTCATTGTGTACCCACTCAAGTTTATCATTTTTATCTTTAAGCTCTTTCTTAGAAGATTTGAGCTCCTTGAGTTTGGATGATATAGAATCATTTGTTTCCTTGAGCTCATCATTAGCCTTTTCTAATGTATCACACTTAGCTAAGAGTGAATCATTTTTAGCATCAAGCTTTTCATTTGTAGCTCTACTCTTTCTAATGATCTTAGTATATTTTCTTAGTATTTTGACAAGATCATCATAAGTAGGTGAGTCATCATCATCGCTATCACTATCATCATCACTAGCATGTTCATCATCACTACTATCATCACTCTTAGTTACCTTGCAGTTCACCTTTGGCCATAAGGCATAGGTGTGTAGAGGATGATGGCGATGGTGGTGGTGAAGATGCAAGATCAATAGCAATGGCGGCCACCTTTTCATCGTCACTATCATCATCGGATGATCCACTTGATGAATCAATGTCCGTGAGCCAATCACCGACAATATAGGCCTTGCCACTCTTCTTCTTCTTGTAGAACTCCCTCTTTTTGCCATCTCTCTTCTTGTATGGCTTGTTCTTCTTCTTTTCATCTTCATCACTTGAATCATCTTTCTTGCCCTTGTTCTTGAACTTGTCTTTCTTGGGCTTTGTGCATTGATGAGCTAGATGACCAAGTTCGCCACAATTGTAGCAATCCATCTCGGAGATTGGCTTTCTTCTTGAGCTAGTGAAGAACTTCTTCTTTTTGCCATCAAACTTGATGCCACTCTTGTTTAGCCTTTTTAGCATCTTGGTGGTCTTTTTCACCATGAGGGCAAGGCTTTCTTCATCATCTTCATCACTTGAGCTCTCATACTCAAGTCTTGCTTTGCCCTTGTCTTGGCTAGCTTTGAATGCTAAGTCTTTCTCTTTCTTCTTTGTAGAGGATGAGCCATCTTGTGGTGTGATGTGCATGTACATCTCATGAGCATTGATCTTTCCCAAGATTTGTGTCGGTGTAGCGGCGGAAAGATCACCTTGATGTAGCACAGGTCACAATGTGCCCATATTTGTCAATGGGGAGGACACTCAAGATTTTTCTCACAACGTCGGATGGTGACATTTGAGTGAGTCCAAGCCCATTGACTTCCTCTACAAGAACATTTAATCGAGAATACATCTCATTAGCACTTTCTTTGGGAAACATCTCAAAAGAATTTAGCTTTTTAATCACAAGATGATAGCGTTCCTCACGCTCACTCTTGGTTCCCTCATGGAGTGCACAAACGTCCGACCATAGTGCATGGGCGTCTTTGTGGTTCCTTACACGATTAAACACATCTTTGCAAAGGCCTCTAAAGATGGTGTTGCGAGCCTTTGCATTCCATTTTTCATAATTCACTTCATCGCCTTGAAGTTGTGCGGCATTCCTAGGTGCTGGGAACCCTTGAGAGGCGGCTTTAAGAATTCCAACATCTAGAGCTTCTAAGTAAGCCTCCATGCGGATTTTCCAATATGGAAAATCATCTCCCTCAAAGATAGGAGGAGGACCATCCCCGTGAGACATCTTGCTCTAAGCGATTAAGCTTAAAAACGTGAGCACAGAGGCTCTGATACCAATTGAAAGGATCAAGATGCCCAAGAGGGGGGGTGAATTGGGCTAATTCTAAATTTTCTTGCAATAATCAAATCCTACGGATAGCCCAATTAACCCCTTGTGCCTAGAAAAGTGTTTATATCAAACTAATGCACAACAACCTCTCAACCTAAGTTCCAAACTTACTCTAGCAAGCAATTCTTATGGAAGTAAAAACAAGTATTGAATTGCTCAAAGTAAATGCTCAAAGTAAGTGCTCAAAGTAAATAGAGAGAGAAAGGAACACGGCGATGTTTTGCCGAGGTATCGGAGAGTCGCCACTCCCCACTAGTCCTCGTTGGAGCACCCGCGCAAGGGTGTAGCTCCCCCTTGATCTGCGCAAGGATCAAGTGCTCTCTACAGGTTGATTCTTCGACACTCCGTCGCGGCGAATCACCCAAAGCCGCTCACAACTTGAGTTGGGTCACCCACAAGCTCCGCCGGGTGAACACCAAACTCCCAATCACCACCAAGCCGTCTAGGTGATGGCGATCACCAAGAGTAACAAGCACAAACTCTCACTTGACCACGCGAAGCCTAATGAGAAGATGGATGCACACTTCGCTACTCTTGATTTGCTAGTGAGGCTACTCTCTTGGATTCTCAAATCACAAACACCTCACTAGGACCTTGCTCTTCTTGGCACTCACAAACGTGTTTCTCAGCTGTTGGAATGAGCAAAAGATACTCCACTCACGAGTGGAGCTTCTATTTATAAGCCAGCCTGAAAAACGAACCGTTATGAGCCTCTGCGGGATGACCGGACGCTCCGGTTGTGATGACCGGACTGCTCCGGTCAGTTCAACCCGTGAACCAGTTTTCAAGTGATGACCGGACGCTGTCAGGGTTCGGTCAGTACCGACCGGACGCGTCCGGTCGCTCTTGGATGCTTACTGTAAACGACCGGACGCTGGATACCAGGGTCCGGTCACACTGACCGGACGCGTCCGGTCACTCTTTCCCAAGTCTGGACCCTTACTGGAGTCGACCGGAACGCTGGCCCTCAGCGTCCGGTCACATGACCTCCCAGCGTCCGGTTACACCAGACTTGATCTTCACGGTTCAAATGAACTGACCGGACCCTGCGGCCAGCGTCCGGTCGCACCGGAGCCAGCATCCGGTCAGTGTTTGACCCTCCATTCACTTCCAACTTCCGAACATATGTGAATGAAGTTTGCTCCAAAAGATCTTAGGCATTCATAGGAGCTACCTAGAGCTAGTTTTAACAAGTGTGCACCACACCTAACTCACTAGACTCAACTAGGTCAAGCTACCCGTTCATACCCCCCTTCATAGTACGGCCAAAGGAAAAAAAATAAAGTCCTAAACTACTCTAAGTGTCTCTCCAACTCCAATCGACACTTAGAACTAGTTATCCTTAACCTTGTCGTCCAACCTTTGAAAACCGAAACGATTTCCATCGTAGGGGCATGACAACCTCGATTGCCCAATCGATCTCTATTACCATGACCTAACTTAATTGTTTCTGCAAAACACACGTTAGTCATAGTAATCTTATATTGACATTAATCACCAAAATCCAATTAGGGGCCTAGATGCTTTCAGTTCCCACGGGCCGGCCCAGTAGCAATAGGAAGTTTGCATTTTCAGTTTTCTTTATTATTTGAAAAGAGAAATGATTTGGAAAATGTTTGTATACTCAAATTTGCTCCAAATCTGTTGAAATAAATTTTGCTAGGTTCCTTGTCACCAGATCTACATGAGAAAATTATTGCATGTCATTTTTAAGATACTTTTCTGTAGAGCTTTATTTAATCCTTGATATTGCTGATAACTTGGAAAATATGTAGAAAAACCTATAGGCTTCAGAAAAATATGATTTCTAAGTTTGTTAATCTTCTTATGTAATGTACTTCCTAGGAAAAATATGTGTCATGCATGTGCTGTAGAAAAATTATGAGGTGTAGTTCAAGTGCTTTTAATGGTTGATTTTGTTATTTTTGCTAGAGAGCAAAGATTGTATAAAACATGCATGTGATAATTTTTGTACAATGATTGTATGATATAAAGATCATAGGAAAAATACTAACTCTGTTGTTTGACACTTTTCACAGTACAAAGTATTTTCATGTTCATATTCATGCCATAGCTTGTTATTTTTGTGTAGGCTAATCCACTCATTCAAATACCATGAAAACCTGATGGTAGACTACTTAGGGTAGTACTGTGCTATAGTAATTTTCTAAGATTTTTCTAAGCAATAAAAATAGATGTTACTATTCAAACCTATTATTAATTAGGGTTTAATCAAGTGTTGCTTTATGTGTGATTAAGAAATTAGTGAAGCTTTGGTGTATCTTTGAAGCATTTAATAAGATGTGTTGACTTAGCATATTAGTAGTAGAAGAGAATGCAGTAGATGACATGTGCTTGTAGTATATGTTCTTGGATGATGTTGACTACCTTGCATTCAAGCATATCCATTGTATTCATCTCATCCGATGCACCGATTGCATAAGCACTTACGCACATTGCATCATACAGGATCACAAGCCGAGAACCCAGTCGTCATACCCGATGAGTCCGAGGAGCAGCTCGAGGTGCATCTACAGGAAGTGCCCGAAGTCGACGAGAAGGACGTTGAGGAACTTCTGGAGTGCCCCGATCACCGCCCGAGCTCCTTCGAGAGAGGCAAGCCCCGAAGCATTTTTCTCCCCAGTTTGTAATTATTAATTAAATGCTTTGCTTAATTGATGCATTACGTTCAGGAGTTGTTTGCAACCATTGATGCATTATACCTTGTCTACCTTGTTATACTATATCCTTGTTACCCTGGTATCCACAGTCAAGTCAATGCTTAGCTGGCTTAGACCGATAGAAGTCGGGTGATTTCCTGTCACCTGCGAGCTATAGGTGGTTAGCTGGATCTGCTTGGATGACTATGAAGTCATGGTATAACTAAGTGTTAAATGAAGATGAGACTAGACGGAGACTTACAGAGTTTTGAACTGTAGTGCTTTCCGTCTGTGTCGATTAAGGACCGACCGTTGTTGGGCCTCGAGTCATGTTGAACACATGCCTTACATTTAGCTGGCCGGATAAAGTACCTTCCGACCGCGAAGCTAGGAGATTATTCTGGCCAAATAGATTGCCCGCAGTACACTGTGCCAGAGCAGGTGTGGTAGGACACGGGGGCGAGATGATAAGACCAAAGTGCAGTCAGTCGGCCCCCGGGTACATGTGGTTCCTGGCAAACTCGAGATACCTGGATAGTTGACTCGGTGATCAATATCTCACTTTAGTGGGTGAGTGAGGTTTGTATAAGGAATAAATCACCAGCTGGTTAGGAATCAATTTGAATCATCATCGCTCCTAGATAGTGAGCACTTGACTTGAGTTACTTCATCGTAGTAATGTTAATGGAACACTTGGACAGTTATAATGAATATGACAATATGGAAGTTGTTAATGATCATTGGTTATCATTATTGGCTTAATCACATGTTTGCTCTAGTATAGGTGCAAATCTAGTTGACAGGTTAATAATAATTAACTTGACAATAATGCTTGTGGAAAGGTTCTTGAAATACTAAAAATGCTTCTTTTTGCAAATGAGTCAGCTACCCTACTATAAAGCCTTTATAATCCTTGGTGTCACTTATTTTTGGTTATGTCGGGTAAGTCTAGCTGAGTACCTTCTCGTACTCAGGGTTTTATTCCCACTTGTTGCAAATGGGCAGATGTATTACGGCTACTATATCAACTGCCTTTATCCTGCGATGGGTGATGCTTAGGACCATGGGCATGGTCATTCCTTATGTCTCGTCTGATGCTTTTGTTGGAGATAATCATTAGCTGGCACAGTATTTGAACTCCGTGTGAGTGTGTGTGGTTTTGAACAAATGGCTTCCGCTACTTTTATTTGAACTCATTTTGTAATAACTATGTTTAAACTCTGATGTATCTGAGATGCGAACTTTTATGTAATATGTGATGGTGACCGCTAAACTTATTACGATATTGGCTGGAATGGAAGTTGGTTTGAAATCCTTCATGATTTCACGGACTACCGGGTTATACGGGCTTAAGTTTGTTAAATCGTCTGCTTTGGCGGATGATTTTCTTACTTAATCTCGTATAATTGGTCGGTTCTGTTACAGCTGGCATCAGAGCATGGTTTAGCGTGTTACTGTTCACAAGTGTATTTAAAACAAAAAGGCATTTGAAAAACGTGATTTTCAAACTAAAAAGTGTGCCAGTGGTCATATCCTTTATGCCCAGTTAAGGACTTTAGGTGGCTTAATTAAGTACTGACTTGGGGTTCTTGCATCATATTTCTCTTTCGTCGCTCATATGGCGTGCTATTGTATGAGTGCCACTTGTTTGAGTGGTAGTGTATGGATCAATTGCCTATACGCCTCGGTAAGTGTGAGTTGTGAGAGCATGATCGGATACATCGTCGATCTAGGGTGAATGCTTATATGATGCCGGAGTAATTACATGTTCTACGCATGTTTTATAAAGGTATCTCATGTGTGGGTATTCCGTCTGTTGAGGTGATGCCGTCAATAGGACGATAGTTCGGGTAGTTACTACCGTTATACACATATCTGGGGATTCGTGTAGAGCGTGTAGATAAAAATTTACTGCTTTTATGCATTTATTGGGAATTGGGCTGAAATGAATCTTCTACAGGTACATAACAACGCTATCGTGTAAAACGTATTAGCTACGTATTTGAGAGATCGTGGTATGCCACCGAATTCGTCACTAGAAATTATTTATTTCATAAGTTTGTGAGAACGTACGACACGTACATACATCATATTACTTGTGCATTTTATTCATGTCATGCATTCCTCCCCTTATAAATTGATTATCTCATTTTGATAAAAGTTGTATCACCTAAAATATGTTTCCCCGGGGTAATAAAAGAACTTTTGCTATAGATGGCCCGCACGAAGCAAACCGCTCGTAAGTCCACCGGAGGAAGAGCACCTCGACGTCCGTTGGCCCCGAGGGAGCACCGCACCACGGACACCTTCTTGAGCGAGTTTGGCATGCCGACCTTGCTTTGGAGAGTGCTCCATGATGTGGGGTACCCAGAGGGTCAAGAGCCAGTGTACTCTTGGAATGAGAGCCAGTTAGCAGAGGATGGACTTACAGTGGTAGAGATCACGGTTCCTGCTCTCGGTGATGCTCCAGATTGGGATGGTTGGCACTTGGAGTTTGAGGGTCACACTCCTGTTGAGGGTGCAGAGGGAGCAGCTTTCCGTGTCATCAGGGATATCATGAGCAGATTTCCCAGTGAGCTTGCAGCAGCTCTAGCTGGCACTTTTCCTAAGGATGATCCTCGTGATGCTATTTGGGTTTAGCCTCAAGGAAGTGCCTTGGTCAAAGGTCTAGCTGAGGGATAGGCTAGCGACAATCAGGCTATAAGTGCTATGTTCGCCGCCATCAGAGCGTATGAGGGTCTTGAGAGTACCTACTGGACTTTGACTGGCTTATGTGGTCATGATAAGCTCAAGGGGAGAAAGCAGAAGAAGAGATAGGCATGTGCTATAGCTAGTTTGCAGGAGCAGTTGGCTGATATGAACTTACAGCGAGACCAGGCGGTTAAGAGAGGTGATAGAGCTATGCAGCAGGTGCATACGTTGACTCAAGCCAACAACAATACAGACCGCATGATTGGACAGTTGGTTTAGGAAAGGAATGAAGCCTAGGATGAGAGGGATCTTCTGCTGCAGAGGGTCGATGAGCTAGAGGAGTACAACGACAACCTGCATGAGGAGTTTCACGCGCTCTACAATGGGGTTGGCCCATATGCTCCACCAGACGCCGTTGGCATGGACATCGACGATGACAGCGAGGATGAGCCGGTAGTTTAACCTGGGTGCGATGGTGACATCTCTGATCCCGACGATGGCCCTGAGGAGTAGGCTAGTTGCCTTGTGCTAGTATCTAGGTCCTGTCGCGATGACCTTTCTTTTGTTGGCATGTAACCTAATGTGTTTTGCTTCGAACTTATGAGACTTGGCATGTGGTTGGAACTTGATTATGAATGCGATATCTGAACGCATAAAAGTCCAGTGTATGTATGCTGGCAATTTGGTTGTATGTACGTGATGTTTGCTGTTGAAGTAATTTGATTAAGTGATGTTGTTTTAATTGGGATGCGATTGTTGTGCCTCTGTTTTATTGTATAAATTTATTCTCTCCAGTAAATTCAGCACGGCATAATTTTTCCTTCACTTGCAATTATTACAGCTTCACTCAATCATTACTTGTTGCTGAAATATGCAGATGACAAACACTCACCGTACCACGTATGAGGCCACTGAGACCGGTGCTAACGGTGCGGGGACCGATGGTGGTGGTGGAAACCACGGCAACAACAATGAGCCTCCCCATGAACTGCATTTGCCACCTCCTCCCCCATTTACCCCTGAGATGTTCCTCGCATAGTTGCTCGGGAGTCAGCGCAACGCGGAACAGTCCCAGAAGAACATGGAGGATTTTCTGCGTACCATCGCCAACAACGTTCAACGCGATAACAATCAGGGTGGTGGCATTGGGGTGAACCAATATAGCAGCTTCAAAGATTTTATGGACACCAAGCCGCTAATATTCAAGGAAGCAACAGAGCCACTCGATGCTGAGGAATGGATCAACACTATGGAAGATAAATTCCGTGTGTTGAGGATGACTGAGGTATTGAAAACGGAGTATGCTGCGTATCAGTTGCAAGGACCAGCGGGAATGTGGTGGAAGCACCATCACACCACCTTCCCTCCAAATGCTCAGATTTCATGGAGAGAGTTCGTTGAGGCCTTCCGTGGGGTTTATATTCCACCCGGGCTGACCGAGCTGAAGTTGGGAGAGTTCTTGGCGTTGAATCAGGGCACCAAGACCGTGACGCAATATTTGCATGCCTTCAACAACTTGTGTCGTTATGCTCCCAACATGGTTGACACCAATGCTAAGAGAATCACCAGTTTCAAGAGGGGACTCAATCCAAAGATGATGAAGCATGTGGGTACCAACAACCGCGTCAGATTCAATGACTTCATCAGCGACTGTCTAAAGCAGGAAAAGAACAACAATGCTTGCACCGCAGCCAAGACTCGCAAGAGAGCCCTTGAAGGTGGTCCGTCCCAAGCAAGAGCACCTACGGGAGGTCATCCTCCCTATCGTCCATCTACACCTGACGCTAGGTTCAGGCCACCATAGCAGAGAAGTCAGAATTTCTGTGGACCCCAGAAGCCTTACAAGATGGTAGTACAGTCCTAACAAGGCAGCCGCAACCATGGTACAAGGCAGTTCCAAGGGAGCTGTGGGATCTGCAGGGATAGTGAGGGGATCCTGCTATAATTGTGATCAACCCGGCCACTTCTCGAGGTTTGTCCTTATCCACCCAAGAAGAAGCAGCAGACTTATAATGCTAGGGTGCATAGTACGACTGTGGATGAAATTCCTGAGGGAGAGCCCGTAACCGCTGGTAAGTTTTCTGTCAACGAAAACCCTGCTGTTGTTCTATTTGATTCTAGATCATCGCATTCTTTTATGAGTCAAGCATTTGCATAGAAACATGAACAAATATGCACAGAATTGGGTTATGGTTACTGTATAAGTTCAGCAGGGGCTGATGTTTTGACCAACCAGATGGTTCGAGGGGCAACCCTTGAATTAGGTAGCTAGAAGTTCCGAGTAAACTTGATAGTTATGCCTGGACTAGTTTTGGATATCATTATAGGGATGAATTGGATTGAGGATTGGGGAGCAGTCATAGATACTAGAAGTCGAGTACTTACCCTTCAGGATCCCCTGGGTGAGGGTACTTTCCAAGTACCATTGCCTCGAAGAACAGACCTTATAAGTGTGACATGTGCTACGACAGTCATTCCTATTCATCAGATTTTGGTAGTGTGTGAATTTTCGGATGTATTCTCGGATGAGCTACCTAGTCTTTCGCGGGATAGGGATATTGAGTTTGGAATTGAGTTAATCCCTGGAACAACTCCGATTTCAAGGAGACCCTATCGGATGCCTCTAGATGAATTAGCTGAGCTGAAGAAGCAACTAGAAGATTTATCAAAAAGGGGGTTTATCTGGCCAAGAAAGTCTGAATGGGGATGTCCTGCCTTGTTTGTGAAGAAGTAGAAAGAGGGCACGTTGAGAATGTGCATAGATTACAGGCCACTCAATGCTATAACCATCAAGAATAAGTATCCCTTGCCTCATATTGATGTTCTGTTTGACCAATTAGCTAAGGCTAAGGTGTTCTCAAAAATAGATTTGAGATCCAGTTATCATCAGATCAAGATTAGGCCACAAGATATACCAAAAACTGCATTTTCCACCAGATATGGGTTGTATGAGTATCTTGTCATGTCCTTTGACTTGACAAATGCTCTTGCATATTTTATGTTTTTGATGAATACAGTTTTCATGCCATAATTGGATAAGTTCGTGATCGTGTTCATTGATGACATTCTGGTGTACTCTGAGAATGAGAAGGATCATGAAGAGCATCTGAGAATTGTCTTGACCAGACTTAGAGATCATCAACTGTATGCTAAGTTTAGCAAATGCGAATTCTAGTTGAAGAAAGTTCCTTTCCTTGGTCACATTCTGTCAGAAAATGGAGTTTCAGTGGATCCAAGTAAGGTGCAAGAGATTATGAATTGGAAGGCACCGACCACCGTTCCTGAGATTAGAAGTTTCTTAGGACTAGCCAGTTACTACCGTCGCTTTATACCAGACTTCTCGAAGATTGCCAAACCGATGACAAGTCTGCTACAAAAGGATCACAAGTTTGTGTGGACAGAGGAGTGTGAAGCAGCTTTCCACACTTTGCGGAAACTGTTGACCACTGCTCCTGTTCTAGCATAACCAGATATTGAGAAACCATTTGATGTGTTTTGCGACGCATTTAAAACTAGATTGGGTTGTGTTCTTATGCAAGAAAGGAGAGTCATTGCTATGCCTCACATCAATTGAGAAAGCACGAGGTCAACTATCTAACACATGATCTTGAACTTGCTGTAGTTGTGCATGCCCTAAAAATTTGGAGACATTATCTACTTGGTAATGTGTGCAACATTTTCATGGATCACAAGAGTCTCAAGTACATCTTCACCCAACCCAAGCTAAACATGAGACAGCGTAGATGGTTGGAATTAATCAAAGATTACAACTTGAATGTGCAATATCATCTTGGAAAAGCCAATGTAGTGGTAGATGCTTTGAGCAGAAAGTCACATTACTTGAATGTGCAGCCATTACTTGAAGATGGGTTTCGATCTGATGCATCCTGCTGTGTTACATAGTATTCAGATTAGTTGCTCTTTGGAGAGTAAGATAATAGAAGGCCAGATGAACCGACAAGGGAATATTCCACATCAAAGAGAAAATAAAAGAAAAGCCGTCTCAGCACTTTAAAGTGGATGAACAGGGCGTGTTGTGGTTTGACGACCGTCTTAGTGGTTCCCAAGGATCGAGAGCTTAGGAATAAACTCATGGATGAAGCTCACCTTTCTAAGCTATCTATCCATCCGGGAAGTAGTAAGATGTATCAAGAACTAAGACCTCGTTATTGGTGGACCAAAATGAAGAAAGAAATTACAGCATATGTTGCCAGATGTGACACATGTTGTAGAGTGAAAGCCATTTATATGAAACCTGCCTAGCTATGTTGCAACCCTTGTCCATCCCTAGTTGGAAGTGGGACTGATATCAGTATGGATTTTATCTCGGGTTTGCCCACTACTCAAAAAGGACATGATTCGATTTGGGTGATTGTGGATCGTCTTACTAAGACCGCTCATTTCTTGCCTGTCAAAACAGAATATCGACCACCTCAATATGTCGAGAAGTATATCGCAGAAATTGTGAGGTTGCATGGTATACCAAGGACCTATAGTATCTGATAGAGGGTCATAGTTCATGGCTCACTTTTGGGAACATTTACACAAAGGCTTAGGAACTAGTTTGATTCGTAGTACCGCTTATCATCCTCAGACAGATGGTCAGACTGAACGAGTGAATGTTGTTTTGGAGGATATGTTAAGAGCATGTGTATTGTCTTCTAAGGGATCATGGGAGTCATGGTTACCATTAGCTGAAGTTTTCTTACAATAATAGTTATCAAGAAAGCATCAAGATGGCTCCATTCGAAGCTTTGTATGACAGAAAATGTAGAACACCATTGAATTGGGTCGAGCCTGGAGATAGAAGGTATTATGGCATTGACTTTGTAGAAGAAGCCGAGAAGAAAGTTCATATTATTTAGCAAAATATGAAGGCGGCTCAATCGCGTCAGAAAAGTTATGCAGATAGAAGAAGGAGACCCCTTGTGTTTGAAGTTGGTGACTATGTTTATCTGAAGGTCACGCCAATGAAGAAGAAAAGGGTTAGAGTCCGAAGAAAGCTTGCCGCTAGATTCGTAGGACCATACAGATCTTGGAAAAAAGAGGTCCAGTAGCTTATAAGTTAGAGTTACCTAAGACAATGAGTACCGTCTTCCTAGTTTTCCATGTATCACATCTCAAGAAGTGTTTGCGTGTTCCGGAGGAAAGAATAGAACCTCGAGGCATCCAACTCAAATCAGATTTGGTGTATCGTGAACAACCAGTCCATGTGTTTAAACACTAAAGAACGTGCTACTCAGAATAGTGTGGTGAAAACATACAAGATATAGTGGAATCATCATGATGAGGGAGATGCAACTTGGGAAAACGGGAGAATATCTACAAAAAGCTTATGAAGATTTTTATAACAAATGGTTCGTAACCCAAATCTTGGGACGAGATTTTTATAAGGGGGAGGGCTGTAACACCCGGTGTTATGCCAGCATTTAGGCACTGCATATCATGCATCATCAAGCATCCTAATCATACATGCCTAATCATGTAAATAATAACTGAAACACTGCTTCGAAACTACGAAACATGCTTGTGAACATGAATATTGCATACACTTGTTTGGAGTTATTTTTGCCCTAGTTATGCTTGCTAGGTTAGCAAAACGTGTTTGACTATGATTGTAAATCATCTAGAATTATTTAGCATAATTTTTGGAGCAAAGTTTGTATTCAAATTATTACCAAATTTTGCTTTAAAAATAATTCTCCAAAATTAGGGTTTTAAGTTAAAATTGACTTTAATTTTATAATTCAAAATCTATCAAGAATTGGACTTTGGTCATAAAGCAAAGTTGTAGAGAATTAAATTCTAAGCAACTTTCTTTTTTGGGACATTTTCAAAGATGTTATTTCTTGCTTAAAATAATATTTGAAAAACTGGTATTTGAAAATTTCTTGAAAACATAGCGTGAAAAAGCTTTTCCCTTCACGGGCCGCCGCCTCGCTTCTCGGCCCACGACCAAAGCCGGCCCGGCCTACAGCAACGCCCGCCTCCCGCGCTAGCCCACCTCGCCTCGTCCTGCCTAGCACCGCGCCATGCCCATTCCCGCTCGCCGTTCCGACCAGCGCCAGAGCACGCCCGCCGCGTGGCGGCCATGCGCCGGCGACGCCCGCCGCATGTCACAGCCAGTCTGCCTCCGCTCCCACGCGCCCGCCTACATCTACCGAAGCCGCTGCGCTCGCCACTCCATTCTCCCGCGCTGCCTCTCTGCTCCGCCCGCACGCGCTCCGCTTTCTCGCCACCGCAGCCCTGCTGGTTGAATTCGTCGTCGGTGCTCCACCACGGCCAGTAGCTCCGCCTCGCTCTCCGGCACCTGGTGCTCGCGGTTGTGACGCTTTTGAGCCAAGGTAGAGCCATTTTGCAAGCTTCGCTGCCGTCGGCCATGGCGCCGCCGTGCTCGGCCGCTGTGGAAGGCATCCTTCCTCCCCACCTCCACCCTTCCTAGTTGCCTGCTCGGGTTTGCCACCTCCTTGCGAACCCCGTGCGCTCACCCGCTTGCCTTGACCCGGCCGGCAACGACCGCCAGCCCACTGGCTGAGCCACGCCGCCGTGGCGTCTCGACGTCGGCGTGACCCCCTTCGCCTCGGCCGAGCTAGGCCAAGTGGCCGTGGGCCGAAGCCCCGAGCCAGGCCGCCTCTCCCCTTCGCTCGGTCTGAGCAGGCCAAGTATGGTCGTGGGCCAGATGGTTCCCACGGGCCGGCCCAGTAGCAATAGGAAGTTTGCATTTTCAGTTTTCTTTATTATTTGAAAAGAGAAATGATTTGGAAAATGTTTGTATACTAAAATTTGCTCCAAATCTGTTGAAATAAATTTTGCTAGGTTCCTTGTCACTAGATCTACATGAAAAAATTATTGCATGTCATTTTTAAGATACTTTTCTGTAGAGCTTTATTTAATCCTTGATATTGCTGATAACTTGAAAAATGTGTAGAAAAACCTATAGGCTTCAGAAAAATATGATTTCCAAGTTTGTTAATCTTCTTATGTAATGTACTTCCTAGTAAAAATATGTGTCATGCATGTGCTGTAGAAAAATTATGAGGTGTAGTTCAAGTGCCTTTAATGGCTAATTTTTGTTATTTTTGCTAGAGAGCAAAGATTGTATAAAACATGCATGTGATAATTTTTGTACAGTGATTGTATGATATGAAGATCATAGGAAAAATACTAACTCTATTGTTTGACACTTTTCACAGTACAAAGTATTTTCATGTTCATAATCATGCCATAGCTTGTTATTTTTGTGTAGGCTAATTCACTCATTCAAATACCATGAAAACCTGATGGTAGACTACTTAGGGTAGTACTGTGCTATGGTAATTTTCTAAGATTTTTCTAAGCAATAAAAATAGATGTTACTATTCAAACCTATTATTAATTAGGGTTTAATCAAGTGTTGCTTTATGTGTGATTAAAAAATTAGTGAAGCTTTGGTGTATCTTTGAAGCATTTAATAAGATGTGTTGACTTAGCATATTAGTAGTAGAAGAGAATGCAGTAGATGACATGTGCTTGTAGTATATGTTCTTGGATGATGTTGACTACCTTGCATTCAAGCATATCCATTGTATTCATCTCATCCGATGCACCGATTGCATAAGTACTTACGCACATTGCATCATATAGGATCGCAAACCGAGAACCCAGTCATCATACCTGATGAGCCCGAGGAGCAGCTCGAGGTGCAGCTGCAGGAAGTACCCGAAGCCGACGAGGAGGACGTTGAGGAACTTCCGGAGTGCCCTGATCACCGCCCGAGCTCCTTCGAGAGAGGCAAGCCCCGGAGCATTTTTCTCCCCGGTTTGCAATTATTAATTAAATGCTTTGCTTAATTGATGCATTACGTTCAGGAGTTGTTTGCAAACCGTCGCTGCATTATACCTTGCCTACCTTGTTATACTATATCCTTGTTACCTTGGTATCCGCAGTCGAGTTAATGCTTAGCTGGCTTAGACCGGTAGAAGTCGGGTGATTTCCTATCACCTACGAGCTATAGGTGGTTACCTGGATCTGCTTGGATGACTATGAAGTCATGGTATAACTAAGTGTTAAATGAAGTTGAGACCAGACGGTGACTTACAGAGTTTTGGACTGTAGTGTTTTCCGTCTGTGTCGATTAAGGACTGACCGTTGTTGGGCCTTGAGTCATGTTGAACGCATGCCTTATATTTAGCTGGCCGGAT
Source organism: Miscanthus floridulus (assembly GCF_019320115.1). NCBI lineage: Eukaryota > Viridiplantae > Streptophyta > Magnoliopsida > Poales > Poaceae > Miscanthus > Miscanthus floridulus. The sequence goes on from NC_089590.1 coordinate 43,586,267, forward strand.
AAAGTACCTTCCGACCGCAAAGCTGGGAGATTATTCGGGCTGAGTAGATTGCCCGCAGCGCACTGTGCCGGAGCAGGTGTGGTAGGACACGGGGGCGAGATGATAAGATCAAAGTGCAGTCGGTCGGCCCCCGGGTACATGTGGTTCCTGGCAAACTCGAGATACCTGGATAGTTGACTCGGTGATCAATACCTCACTTTAGCGGGTGAGTGAGGTTTGTGTAAGGAATAAATCACCAGCTGGTTAGTAATCGATTCGAATCGCCATCGCTCCTAGATAGTGAGCACTTGACTTGAGTTACTTCATCGTAGTAATGTTAATGGAACACTTGGACAGTTATAATGAATATGACAATATAGAAGTTGTTAATGATCATTAGTTATCATTATTGGCTTAATCACATGTTTGCTCTAGTATAGGTGCAAATCTAGTCGATAGGTTAATAATAATTAACTTGACAATAATGCTTGTGGAAAGGTTCTTGAAATACTAAAAATGCTTCTTTTTGCAAATGAGTCAACTACCCTACTATAAAGCCTTCATAATCCTTGGTGTCACTTATTTTTGGTTATGTCGGTTAAGTCTAGCTGAGTACCTTCTCGTACTCAGGGTTTTATTCCCACTTGTTGCAGATGGGCAGATGTATTACGGCTACTGTATCAACTGCCTTTATCCTACGATGGGTGATGCTTAGGACCATGGGCATGGTCATTCCTTATGTCTCGTCTGATGCTTTTGTTGGAGATAATCATTAGCTGGCACAGTATTTGAACTCCATGTGAGTGTGTGTGGTTTTGAACAAATGGCTTCCGCTACTTTTATTTGAACTCGTTTTGTAATAAGTATGTTTAAACTCTGATGTATCTGAGATGCTAACTTTTATGTAATATGTGATGGCGACCGCTAAACTTATTACGATCTTGGCTGGAATGGAAGTTGGTTTGAAATCCTTCGTGATTTCACGGACTACCGGGTTATACGGGCTTAAGTTTGTTAAATCGTCTGCTCTGGCGGATGATTTTCTTACTTAATCTCGTATAATTGGTCGATTCTGTTATAGACATCATTTCTCCTGAAAACCTATTTGCAGAAAGTATTCTCTTTTGGTTCTTGTTATTAGAGAAGATGCTGAATAGGTATTGAACCTTTTGGGCCCGTTCGCTTGGCTGAAAAAACATGCCAAAACACTGTTCCCGCTGAAATGTTGAGAGAAAAACACGGTTCCGGCTAAAAAAAATAAGCTGAATAGTGCCGATTATAAGGTCAAGCGAACAGGGCCAACCTGTAGCGCTACCCAAAGAACGAATGAATCTTATTTTTTTGGATATTTTTGTTGGAGATAGCCTAAATAGCGTGTTCTAGCTTTTTAGTAGGGCTTACTACTACGATATTGCCAAGTGTTCCGTTAATAACGTTGTAGCTCCCCTGAATACCGATATTTGGCTTAGCCACGAAATATATTTAGCACCGCTAATATTGACCTAGGCATATATTCATTTTACTCGAGATAACTATAATTTATGCCTCTTCATTCTGTTCATTAATTAATAAATGATGTAATGAACTACAATATTAAATAAGTTTTGAACTATTTGATTTTTAAATGTTGAATGAATATAAATGTTGATTATAGCAGTGGGCATGTTGAGTAAGTAATGTACATAGAAACATGTTCCCCGGAGTCTTGCATATGTATTTGAGTTTTTGTGTTTATATAAAATTTTCTTAATGACATGTTTTTTCTATATAATTAATTAAGAATTTTTATATTTTCTATAAAACAACTAAATGAAATAACTTCCATTATATCTCGCTATAGCTTTGCAGCTTTTAGAGGAGGATACTGTTAAATGTCACAACCCATGATTTTAAAACATGATGAGAATATTTTTTTTACTAGAAACCCACATTATTTCTGCCAGCCAAATAGGCAACCAAATAAACCATGTTATTAAAACCACGTCGGGAACTCTATTTCTTGGCCTTGTTTGACACGCATGGATTGATGTCAATGTTATCCTAAACGCTATATGGTAAACAATCAGTCACCTTTTATTTTGCGTTTGAGGTGTTTACACGGAGTCAAATGAACTAAACGTTTTTGTATAGTAACACTAAAATATATATTTACGTATGTAAAAATTAAATATGCTAAAAAGTATACACATTTATGCATGTAAAAAAATAATTATTCGACCAACTAATTTTTTGTGAAGCAAACTAAACCGTCACTCCACCTCATATACGTACAGTGTTAATTAGTTGGGTGCCAAATACGGTAGTTGCAATCCTCCTATTAACTAAATAGTGAGTTAAATGACCGTTTAGCCCATTTAATCGGGTTTAACACGATTCGGTTTAAACCGGGTCCAATCGTTTAATTCACGTTTAGGGCCTACACGACACGGGTGACCACCGGCTACCATTTACGCACTGTTAAAACGGACTAAACGCCCTAAACAGGATAGACGACCTGCGGGAGGG